>NC_056732.1:528627327-528704750 GCF_019279795.1 Protopterus annectens
TAGTACTAGGCTAGCTGTCAAACCCTGCACCTTGTCTCTTTAAGGTAAGCACCTTAACCATTATGCCAACCTCCCACCCTCCCAATCCCTCAGAGCCACACACTCCAGGGATCTAAACCTTATCATCACAATGAACAAAACATGCTTGAGGGATAGGTTCCTGACCCAGAACCTCCCCAGACTCTGGAATAGATTGCCCATACATGTCAAACAGAGTGCCTCTTTGGCCCTCTTCCAAAGGAACCTTGATGATTGGTTGAGAGATTTTAAATTCACCCCGGGGATCACGTCAGTCACCCTGCTAGACAGGGGTCCAGGGAAGTAAATATTGTGGGAAGAAATAGCCAGGGAATTGTTATGGCTAGGCTTGTACAGGCCCTAGGGCCGATAGCCTAGTACCAACCTATGAACCTATGTATGTGTATATATATATATATATATATATATATATATATATATATATATATATATATATATATATATATATATATATATATATATATATATATATAAAGTGCCTAAATATATTTCTAAATATAGAAATGGGTGGCACAGTGGTGTAAGCGGTTAACATTTTCACCTCACAGCAAGAGGTTCTCCAGTTCGAATTTTGCCTGGGGTGCCTTCTGTACAGAGTCTGCATGTCCTCCCTGCATTCATGTGGGTTTCCTCCAGGTACTCTGATTTCCTCCCACATTCCATAGAGATGCGTCACAAGCATTTCTCCCCGGTCCTCCGCTGAAAATGGGGTCTGTCCTAGTTAGATTTTCCCAGTCAACAAATGTTAAACAAATAAATAAAAAATAAATATAGACCTGCAAGTGTATGTATATTTATGTCTAGATAGTCCTTTCTTTATGTAAAGATATTTATATATATATATATATATATATATATATATATATATATATATATATATATATATATAACTATTTACATTGCATTGATAGTAAGCAATGCATTTTCAGTTGAGACCCAAGGGGAAAGAGCAAAGAGCACCAGCAAAGATAAACACACAGGACAAAATACTATTAAAAACAACACTGCAAATATGAAATTAATTATAAAGAGAAAAATAAAAGAAAAAAATGATGAACATTAAGGGTTGCACTGATAGTAGTGGACTAAAATGTAATACATATGAGAGTAAAAACAAAAAGATAATCGTTCAAAAGAAGGACAATGTATAGACATTGATAGGAAGTGCAAGGGAAGAGAGTGTGGAGAATGGGAGGGGGGCTATAGTAGGGATATAGTAGTAGAGATGAGCGTTTAGGAGATTCCCTCCAATACAGCTCTTTTAACTCCCAGTGGGTGTGGCTTAAGCCTTTAAAAAATGAAGTTATCACCTTACAGTTCTAACAAATACTCATTGACATAGGTCAAATATCAATACAATTGTGTTTGCCATCATGTATGCTCCAAGATAAAATATTCTGATACCTTGTATACAGCATAGTTTTGGAATTATTAATGCAAATATGAACAAGCAATATTTGACGCCTAGAGGTGCAATAGGAGGTAAATGCAGATGCACCTGGCGACGTCACTCGGCAGAAGTTACTAACAAAGAAAGAACATTATGAGTTGCAACAGGTAATACAGTGGGAGAGACTAAGACTACGTGTCGTCAATGCAACGGCATAATTTCAAGTTTAGTAGGTGGGATTTAAGCTCTTTTTTAAAACAGTAAAAGGAAAGGTTGGATCTAATATGGAGAGGGAGTTTGTTCCAATTTAGTGAGGCAGAGTGTTTGTAAAGTAGTTTGCCAATATTCCTTTTGGGTTTATAAACTGAGAGAAGATGCTGATCAGCACTCCGGAGAGGCAGGATGGGAGAGTAGGTAGTAACATGGGAGGCGAGAGCAGGGCAGGCAGAAAGGTTGTTGAGTATGGAAAAGGTAGTGTGGAGTTGCAATTGTAGGAGAAGGTGCAGAAATTCCATCCACTGAAGTTTGTTTAGTGAGAGGCAGTGATGCAAAGAGAGTGGTTGGTTTAGAATAAATCTGGCAATTTTGTTGTACGTTTGTTCCAGTTTCTGCACTGAGGTGGTTTGAATATTGGCAAGGATGAGGGAAGCGTATAGAAGGCTGGGTAAGAGAAATGCCTGTGCAAGAGTGCATTTAGTGGCATTAGTGAGGAATGTTTTGTTCCTATAAAGTAGTCCAAGTTTTTGGTGGGTATATATATATATATATATATATATATATATATATATATATATATATATATATATATATATATATATACATATATATATAGATAGATAAATCACTCAAGAACATATAGAGCACCATCATCCCAAATGCATTGTGTAAATATGAATAAATCACAACCACAAAACCAGCACTGTGGGAGAAATATTTATTTGTCACACAGTAGATTGAACTCGGATAAAACGGTTTTGCTGTATAAGCTTTGTCAGTATCACAAAACCTCGTTTCCCAAGGCCTTATTTATTTATGTACTATTTTGGCAACTGGGTAGGTGAACTGGTAATTTGACATGCTCCCACGTCATGTGATAAAAAATACATTTTAAAATGCAGAAATTATGAAAAAATCTAAAACTAAAACAGAAAAAAGACAAGAATGTTAATATTCATAATAGAGTAAATGCATGCAAAATCTAATGTATAATTCATAATAATGAACAATGCAATAAACAAATAAATGTATATCACAAACGTTTTTTCAACCTAGTGGGATAGAATGCTCTATCAAAAATAAAATGAGTTACATTCATCTGTCAAATAACTGCTTAACAGAATTGGCCAAACTTTATTAATCACCCAACTAACCTGAAACTGTTTGTCATATGAGCAGTATTGAATATAATGGTGTCCACCCCCCCACTCTTCTTTTCCTGATATTGATTATACGCTTCCTTTGTACTGCAAATATGCCTTAATCTTAAAAACTTGGATGTAAGTATGTTTTCATATATCTGTGGTGGATGGCTGCTGGAAACAAATGGCAAACTAAATTTATATTGAAAGGCTTCCTATACAATTCACTGAGAATAAAGTGCTATCTAAGGTTTTAGTTATCATAAAATCTAAGAATTCAATAGTGAATAATTCATCCTTCTATACTAATATCCATCATGAAGTGGGATTATTGGCTTTGAATTACTGGCTGGAACACTGTAATTTGTATCCTTCAGAATTCAGTGGCATTCTTATTCTGCTATCTAAGCTAATGTTGACAAAACACATGTTATTTTCATTGTGGGTACTTTTTAAAGCTTAAGGGTACTGCAGTGGGTGCAGTGTCTGCTCCTTGTATGTGGTGAATATATTCCTGGGATTATTTGAATATATACACATTTATGATAGTAGATGGAATATTTTTTTCATTTTATTGATATGTGGTATTAGTGTTTGGATAATGTCCAATGGAAGGCTGATTTAAAAGAATTAAAATAATTTGTACAGTATTTGAATTACACTAAGTTCAGCATTCAGTTATTGATCTCTCTCTCTCTCTCTCTCTATATATATATATATATATATAGTCAGTACAACCACAAAAACAACAAACAAGCTGCACAACGCTTGCTGTGTCCCTTTCCACAAACCAACACCAAAAGCACAAGGATAAATGATGTTAAATGATGTTCCTAAAACTAATAAACTATATTTAAAATTTAACAAAAAAAAAAAAAAAAAAAGTTACTGATTAAGCGCTTTCTTCTCCTTAACAGAGACTCAGAGAGAATCTAATTGCACATGTGTCAGTCCTTTTTTATTTTTTTTGTTAGCCTTAAATTAAACTTAGCCTATTAAAAAATAATTTTACAATTAATTAAATTAATTTCACTTGAACCAATTGGGGGATAATATATACCATAATAAATAAAAAAAGTAATAAGCTGTAAAAAACTGCTAAAATAAATAATAAAACAAAAACAAAAAATAAAAATAAATATAAATAAATAAATATACATCCTAAAAATCTCTCTTAAAAATATCATATTATATACCAAAACATTTGTTTTAGTGCCATATTCTAAACATATCCCAAATCATAGACTTTTTTTTTTTTTTTTTTTTTTTTTTAAGTCTGCATTTCAAAAAAAATAAAAAATGCAGGACTGACAAGTGCAATTAGATTCTGAAGAAGAAGAAGTAAGGTTAAAAAGCTTAATCAGTAACTTTGTTTTGCAGCGTTGTTCTCTATATATATATATATATATATATATATATTTATTTTCAAATATGGCTACACAGATTCATACTTGTTCTCCAAATTTTCAAGAGAATTATAGCCGAAAACCACCAAAATACCCATCCCTACCCACTCCAGCACCACTGTCACTCCAGCTGAACACAGAAGAAACAGACCAGGCATACACTTATCCATGTAAATGGAGAAGAGGTGTATGACGCCGAATCATACACCAATGCACTGTGCGAACACGTACACAAATGCATGGATCTCACCATACCCAATAGAACCAAGACACTCTCCTCCAAAAAAGGAAGCCAATCTGGTGGTCCCCTACCATAAACAAACTCTACAACAGAAGGAGGAAACTGAAGCGGAATAAGGTGACGTTCCAAGACTGGATAAACTCCCTTACCAGCCTCAACAAAAAGTTAAGATCCCTAATCAAATCCTCTAAAGCTAGCTATGAAAACATAATTGCAGCAGATAGTAAAGACAACCACAATGCCTTCTATAGTTATGTAAAGAATCTCCACAGCAATACCCAGATTTGCTCTGAGCTACTGCACAATGCTACCTCCTATACCAAGCCAACAGATATTGCCAGTATACTGGTCAACAGATTCAGTGCCAACTTTACCCCTCTCGCCCTCCCAGAGGACCAATCACAATACCAGTAGATTGCCAGGCACCCAGTACTACTGCTGCACAGGTGAGAACAGCACTGTCCAAGGCCAAGAATACATATTCTATGGGACCTGACAATATCCCTGGCTGTTCTACATGAACTACAGAGTAAACTAGCACCTCATCTGTGTGCCCCGTTCAATCACAGCCTCACCTCAGGCTTTGTCTCTACCAAATGGCGCACTGCTACAGTCATCCCTCTCCACAAAGGAGGAGCAACTACAGACCCTGAGAACTATTGCCGCATTAGCCTGACGAGCCCTATATGCAAAGCTATGGAACACATCATCATGGACCTAATAAACAAGGATTTAGGGAATCTCCAAACTCTGGATCCCACACAGTTTGGTTTTGTGAAGTGAAGATCATGCCTGCTCAACTTGGTGGACTTCTTTGAGTCAGTCACCAGAGCTGTGGATGAAGGCAAGGTGGTTTTAAGGTTGCCACCCATCCCGTTGTCAGTGGGACACTCACAGGTTGAGCTGCCTCATCCCGTTCCTCACTGTGCTAAGTAGTGGGACTTGAACAGTCCCACTTTTCAATCGCACTGAATTGCTGTGGAAAAGCTGCAATTACTTCTGGCTTTTCCACGGCAATTCAGTTACATTACCAACCTGGACCTGCAGGCAAAGCTGCTGCCTGTTAGGTCCAGGTGCTTTAATTCATGCAGCAATTGGCTGCAATTCATGAAATGGGTGGGGATTAGGGCAGGAAGAGCCCTGCAAAGATCGCAGCTGTAGGAGTGCTTTGTTTTAAGTGCTTTTACAGCCGCAAAAAAATGACCGAGATTTTTTTTTCCCTAATGAGCCATCCATCCATCCATCCATCCATTCATCCATCCATCCATCCATCCATCCATCCATCCATCCATCCATCCATCCATCCATCCATCCATCCATCCATCCATCCAGCCAACCATCCATTCATTCATCCAGTCAGCCAGCCAGCCAGCCATCCATTCATCCAGCCAGCCAACCAGCCATTTAGCCAGCCATTCATGCAGCCAGCCATCCATTTATTCATGCAGCCAGCCAACCATCCAGCCATCTATCCATTCATGCAGCCATCTATCCATTCATGCAGCCAGCCAGCCATCCATTCATGCAGCCAGCCATCCATTCATGCAGCCAGCCATCCATCCAGCCAGGCATCCATTCATTCAGCCACCCATCCATTAAGCCATCCATCCAGCTGCTACTCCCTCCAACCAGCTAGCCACTCCAGCAGCCAGCCAGCCAGTCAGCTAGCCACTCCAGCAGCCAGCCAGCTAGCCACTCCAGCAGCCATCCAACCAGCCACTCCAGCAGCCAGCTAGCTAGCTAGCTAGCCACTCCAGCAACCATCCGTCGTACCCATAACAGCATCTCCTTCACCGCTCCTGTGGTGGCGTCATGGTAGAGGGTGTGGCCAGTGTCATATTGGCCACACCCCCATGTCCCACTTTGGCCCACTTAAAAGGTGGCAACCCTAGGTGGTTCATACAGCCTATCCTGATCTGGCCAAGGCTTTTGATACCATTCTCCACTCAGGAATCATAGAAAAACTCACTAAGCTAGGCATCAACCCCTATATCACTAGGTGGGTTGCAAACTGGCTCACAGATAGAACCCACAGTGTGAAAGTAGCTGATTCCAAGTCAGACTGCTGACTAATCATGAGTGGAGTCCCACAGGGTTTGGTCCTGGGTTCTCTCCTATTTGGTATTTACTTCTCTGAAGTCCAGGCCAACACGAAGGGACTTTGGCTGACAAAGTTCACAGACAATTGCAAGTTGGGAGCTATTATTAGTAACGTTGACATCCTGCAGAATGGCCTCATTGAGACCAATGACTGGTGTCAGAACCATGGCCTTAGGCTCAATACCAAAAAATGTGTCGTTATCCCCTTTGGGAAAAACCCGGTTCCCATGAATTACCACATTGATGGTAGTCCACTGAACACAGAAGGCGTAATAAGAGATTTGGGAACAATTGTTGACATCAACCTCTCTTTTGATCACCACATTGCCACTGTAGTCAGAAAGTCCTTCTATGTGGCACATCTCATTACTAAGGGTTTTACATCTAGGAAGAAAGAGTTCATTGTCTCCCTCTACTCTTCCCTCATTAGGCCAGTCATCAAGTACAATGTCCCATTTGGCATGTACCTCACTAGAAACCTGCAAGAACTGGAGAGGCCACAAAAGTACCTCACAAAGAGGATCCTAGGCCTTAAACACTTGTCCTATATGGAGAGACTCAAAAAATTCCAACTGTTCTCTGTCTCATATTGCCTACTTAGAGGTTATCTCTGCTTGACTTACAAATCCATGTCTGGCCTAGATCTGTTAGAAATGCTACATCTAAAGAAATCCCAATCGCTCAACACCACAAGCTCCAGAGACATCAACCTCATTACCACAATTAACAGAACATGCCGGAGGGACAAGTTCATAACCCAGAGACCGCCCATGCTATGGAATTGACTTCCCATACATGTCAAGCAGAGCACCACGCTGACCTTCTTCAAGAAAAATCTTGATGAGTGGATGGGAAACAGAAAATTCACCCTGGGGATAACTCCAGTGGCTCTACTCGACAGAGGCAGTGGGAACTAAAGTCGGGTGGCACTATGCCAGGGAAATCATATGGCTAGGCTTGTAAAGGCCCCAGGGCCATTAGCCTAGTACACACCTATAAACCTATGAACTGGTATTCAGGCACACACAGAGACACAAAGATACACACAGACACAGAGCAGTAGATAGGTGAATTGGTGTCCTGGGCAGTATCCAAACAGGAAACAAAACTGAAAAGATTGAAGAGTAAAAATATGTTCTGAGTTTGAAAAAAGAAAACCTCTGCACTGCTACTCTAATTATAGCAAAACTTACAATACTGCCACAGCTACAGAGGACTGCTATGCACACACTAATAACAGTCATTACTGACATGGCAAGACTGAAGGAATGCTGGCAGTACAATACCAATACTACACTTCAACATTACCAGCATTGGCAATAGCGCCCCCTAGCAACTGGGGCATCTATCTCATTTACCAATCCCTCAGTATGGTTTTGCACACACACACACGCACACATGCACACACGCACACACACACACACACACACACACACACACACACACACACACACACACACACACACACACACACACACACACACACACACACACACACACACACACAAAAGATGGGAGCTCCAAATGGAGAGATGGAATTGGTAAGTAAAGGAAAGTAGTATTGCTGAAAGTAAATTCAGCCTTAAGCCTTGGTGAGTACCTTCATGTGTCAGTCCTTGCTTTTACAAAATGTCATAAAGTCAACACTGATATACAGACTGTATTTTATCTAACAAGGAAAAAGTTGTCAAAAAATAAAAATAAGCCTGAGTACACAGGTCTTTGGATAAAAAAGTGCCCATTCCTGGTGTACACACTGGTACTGGTACTGGAGAACAGGCAGTGTAGAACCTTGGAACATTGAAACATTCCTGTAATAAAGCTAGGTAAGGCTAGCTTGGGAGGAGGAATGGCCTCCCAGTGGTAGAAGGAGGAAGTAGTCCACAAAAAACACAAAAACTGACAGGACAAGTAAGAGGCATATAGAGAATAAAGTGTACGTCTGAGGATAAAGAAGGGATTATGTGTTGTTAATATTATTCAAGAAACTAAGAATTTACAGATAGAAATTATACAGCAAGAATATGACAGAAAATAGGGGAAGATAAATGCTTACTCAAGAAAAACAGTTAAAAGCTAAAGATAATACGTTTATATCCCTAATGCAACAGATCAGGGAAAACCATTATCCGCATGAAGAAACACTGGGCTGCCTAGAAAAGGAAGTGAGAAAAGATAAAGAATAATAGCCAGGTGTTTTAAAAGGTATGAAAATGAAACATGAACACTGGAAAGAAAAAAAAATATTTGATATGGTGTGATGTTTATGCAGAGAAGAATGCCAAACTAATCAATATGTACAAGGCAGCTCTGAAAGATATTTGAAGAAAAATACAGGCAAATAACCTCAGATTCGGTAAATTTCACAATGCAAAAAATAAGATCACAAACAGGAATGTAAAAAAAAAGATTAGTGAAGTAGTAATTAATGAAATACAAACTGAAATGATAAGCCTTCTGTGAAGTGAAGGATTTAATGTAGAAATTTCAACACAGTATGTTGAGCCAAGAAGCCTCTCGTTGGAGAAGCAGCATATGAAGCAGGATGTACCTGGCCAAGATATACCACAGCTCAATGTTCTGAAGACTTCTTTAGCAGGCTCATTTAGAACTGGACAGCAAAGAAAAAGCATATATATATTGTTCTCTTCTCCTTGCTTAATATTTTCCAATCTCGGTCTCAGTACCCCATTCATTACTGGCTCGACCAGCCCCTCCTTCCCATCACCAGACTAACTCCAATTTTTTCAATCTGGGACCAATGTGGAACCTTACGGGATTGTGACGGTTCTCACCAGTAACTGCTTCTAAAAGGTTGAGAAACTTTTTTATGTTACGACCTACTTTTTATTTCCTCTCCCCATGTCCATTCCAGAATCATCTGAATACTACTCCTGTCTTCATACATGTCCTCTCCCCTCAGGGAAACTGAGTTATACACCCCCCCAGGTAGGCACAATCATCCCTCCTTGCCACTGCTGCAGACATCAGACACTCAAGCTGCTAATCGAACCTATGTCACCTGGGCTGCAGTCAGGACTTCATCCCTTTATGTAGCGGTGCTGGTGTGATGATATACATAATATGACAGATGAAAGAAATAGATTACAGAAAGTAAATAAGACCCCAAATTTTAGGAGATTAGTAAAACAGATGAACACAGTAATTGAGACTATTAAGGAAAATGAATGTGAAATAACAGAAATAAATAGGATACATTACTGTGTTGCTAAAGTAAAAACAGATAAAGTCCAACCACAAAAATGTGGAGTAACAAAGGAAAGGAAGGGAATAAATAGAATGTTGCCATGGAAACATCAAATATAGAAAACTATAAAGTAACTAAGACAGTAAGTATCTGTAAGGGAAAGAATGCAGAAAAAGAGAGAATGTCATAAAAATCCTATCTTAGAAAGATAGATGTAGTAAAAATTAAAACATACCAGAATTTATCATATACTATTTGTAATAATAAATTAAAAATATCAATACAAGTAGAAAAAATATAAGGCATACAGATAAATATAAAGGAAACATACAAAACATGCAATTCATTGAGTACCCCAAAAGTTTTATAGAGTATTAGGAAATGAAGGAAAAGGAATAGAAACACCTCCAAAAAACAAGAAATAGGTATGTTTTAGAGAAGCATTTATAAAGAACCTATTGAATACAACAGACATGTAGGGCTGCTACCTTTTCAAAGGCCCAAAGTGGGACATATTTTGTAGGAACATGAGATTTTGCAGGACAAAACATACCCACAGGCAGTGCAAAGGAAAGAACTTCACTTTTTTGCCAAAATAAAAGCTTATTTTTATAGCATTTGCATTGCTTATGCTATCTCTTATAATATTTATGTGTTTCAGATACAAAATAACTGTTTTATGCAACTATTAAAGAATACTTAAGAAATATATTTTGTCTTAAAATCTCAGGACATTTGCCATTTTTTAGTTTTTTTTTCAGGACACAACTGCCCAAAGTGGGACTGTCCCTCGCAAAGAGGGCTAAGTGGTAACCCTACAGACATGCCAAATGGATAGTAATATTAAGAGAAACAATAAGAAGCTCTGATATAGAGGACATGAAACTGAAAAACCCAAGGCCCGATGCAGTACCTAACTTCTGGCTAAAGGCATTTAAATCTTTCTGCAAAGATCTGGCCTTGTGTAAACGTTAACTTATATGCCCATCCCAAACAGACACCAACCTGGTTAACAAGAAAAATGACACTTCTTAACAGTGAACCTAAAAGCCATTCTAAGAACTATAGACCAATAACTTCACTTCCAAAAATATATAAATTATATACTGGAATTAATACGTAAAGAGTTTGTAGCTGTCTAGAAAAAAAATAATTCATGGCAATTGAACAAAAAGGTATTAAAGTCAGACTGGGGAAAAGGATCATTTATTGTTAAACAAAACCATAACAGACAACAGTAAAAAATGGAAGATTATAAGTATGGCATGGATAGCTTGCAAAAAAAAGCTTTCAACAGCATCCTACGATGTCCTTCCTTAGATCACTGTTGCACTATTCTAAAATTAATGGGTTGCCTTGCCAAATAACCTGGATATCTGGCCAAGGTACCAAAGCCAAAGCCTTCCATAAAGCCATGCATCTGACGTATGACCTAAGCCCATGGGTGTAAGGGTATATAAGCAGATGTATGAGTGTGAAATCACCAGACTATCTCACCACCAGTTTGAATGTAGGTCTTGCACCTGTTGTTCTCTTCTACATGGGCTCCCTGTTGAAATGTTGGCCCTCAAAATGATGAGTGTCAACAAACCAAAAAAAGACTGAAAACCTGAAAGAAGAGTGAATCTTGAAGACTACTTTTCTCCTTTAATTTCTTTTCCAGGGAGGCAATACCCTGCACCCCCCAAACTTACATATACCCGCTTTGAGATTGGTATACCTCTGAAAAGAGGGAATGTTCTGGGAAATGGTTATCTCAGACTTAGTATATGTAAGTCCATTTTTTGGCCATTCAGTCTCCATACTTTAAGACTCACTGTAACCGGTCACAATATTTCAGATGGTTACCTTTGAATGCATGGTTGTTGGTATAATCCTTGTTTTTTATATTCAGATAAGTGCTCCATTGGGGGAACCTTCCTTGTTTCTTTGTACTTTGGTGTTTTAATTTGTTAGATGTCAGCTACGAGGGGGGAAGTATGATTATGGTAGGCAGATTCCTTATAACAATTTCCACTACCACTGTCTTTTTTGTCTTGGAGCTGAATACAACTATAGGATTTGGCAAATTTGTCAGTCCTTGGTACCTAAAATGCTATGTATGTGTCTTTCCTCTCTTAATAACTATTTAGAGACCTAGAGTTTGAAGAACCTCACCCAATCTAAGATGGCAGAACTGTTGACATCTGACTTCCTGCTCATTCCAAAAAGATATTCAAACAGCCTAGGCCTGAACTGTTGTCTACCCAGTCAGACTCAGATGTACACACTGAGACCCTACAAGAGCCTTTGGTACATTTGACCGTATCTCAGCCTTCTGCTACTTGCAAACCTGATATGACTGACCAAACCAATATAGTGGAGTATGGGAAAACTATGCTTATAATTTCAGAAAGACTGGATGGCATCTCTCAAATCTTAGTTTGGGAAAAGGTGCCTGGGTCATTGATAGAAGTATGCCAAGGGTTTGATGTTCTGCATGTCATTAAAGTGGACACCACTCCTATGAAGAAAAAGAAAAGTAAGACTAAAAATGTTTCTCTTTCTCAGACACTCTAGGAAAAAGAATGAAAGGAATTTTCTCAAGACCTATTTAAGGCCTTTTTGAGTCTTAAACGTCCTTCTTTTCTTTCCTCTCCTTCTCCTTCTGTACCTCAGAAGAGACACTATGTGTCCTGTTCAGAAGAAGATGAGGCAATTCCCTGGCTTAATTATTTCAGATTCACTCATCAATAGCTTCTGATGATGAGGATGCCTTAACCTCTGATTCGCCTGGTCAGGAAATCTGCTTTGGGGAAACCATCACAAAAATGATGCAGCATTTTGAGTGGGAATCCAGACAAGTGTATGAAAGGCAGAACAGATATTACAGTTTACTAGAGGCTGGTACTGCTGTGCACCAATTCCCTCAGTTTTAGATGCTTTTCTGGATGCATTTGCATCCACTTACTTTCACCTGAAGCTCAACCTCTAGCCCTTAAGAGACCTGATAGTTCTATAAATTGCCTGAAGACCTTCAATTCCTATATAAAATTCCTTTTGCAGATCCCTCTGCCTTTTATATTTCCACAAACAAGCTTTCCAAACTTTTACCTGCTGCTAATGCCCTACCCTCAGACAGAAATTGTGAGGCCATGGACAGATATGGAAAGACGGTTAACACTTCTGCCATTCTGGAATTCAGAGCTTTGAATTACCAGGCAAAAATGACTAAATATCTGTTGCCCATTCAAAGTGATTTCAACAAAATACTCTGTAACTTTGAAGTGTCTGAAACAAAACAGCAGGCTATTTCCATGTTGATTTAAACTGCACATGTAGCAAGATACTGTATAAAGTGGAGTTACAATGCAGTGGAAGCCTTTTTCCAGAGCAGCTGTAACTAGATCTGTTATCAGATTTGCATGGCTCCATTCTATGTCCCTGACTGAGGATATTAAGGGTAAATGTTTGGGTTCCCCCTCTCAATATGGATCCGTTATTTGGTCTTGAGGATGCAAACTTGTTTAAATCTTTACAAGAACAAGGAAAACAATGCATGACTTCAAGCAATTCTTTCTTACAGCTTTCCCCAGACATCAGAGGGACTATTCAACTAAAGCAATTTCCTTCTGTTGCAGGGACCCTAGGTCAGCAGAGAAGGGCAGAAAATGCAAAGTAAGAGATTTCAAAATAAACCTGCTAGAGTCTGCAAGTCTGGGAAACCACCCTTTCCAGACAAATCAGCCTGACTATTTTCTTCCACCTCCTGTTTTCCTTGGTCCATCCCTCTCTCTGTCAATTAGGTTGGCAGCTTACAACTTCATACAAATGAGTCCTCTCCATTATTCAACATGGCTACAAAGTGACTCGAAAAGATTCCAGTGTTCAGAGGTATTCCACCACCCCTCCCAATCAGGTGCACCTCTTACTGCCCATCCTGCAGGGTCTTCACAAAGTACAATACAGTCTGTGTCCCCACAGCAGGTAGGAAAAAGGTTTTATTCCAAACTTTTTCTGGTACCCAATAAATAAGGAGAATGAAGACCCATTCTAGATTTGTCCCATAGCAATACTTTTCTGAAGGTGCCCTCTTTCAAAATGTTTTCACTGCAGAGTCTCCTTCCTTGCATCCTTCCATAAGCCTTTATGGTTTCCTTGGATTTGAATGATGCTTATCTCCAAATGTTGGGAATTCAAATATTCCTATACCTTGATGACTTGCTGATGCAATCATCTCTCAAGAAGTTCTGCTAAAGCATGCTAGCAATAATTTATCTTTTCTACAGACTTTTGGCTTTACAATATATCTAAACTTTGCATTAACCCTTACCCAGGCTTTTTTTTTCTATGCTGCAGGGTGGACATGTGCATCATGCTGGATTTTCTACCACAAGAAAAGGCACAGTCCCTCTCCATCTACTCTCAGTTCCTGCAAGGGAAATTCTCAGAACTCTGGGGTTCATGGCAGTGTCCACTCCCATTATTCCTTTTGCAAAACTAATGATCCAGTGGTACCTAAAATCTCTCTGGTCTTAACAATGTCACCCTTTGGAACTTCAGATCCCTCTTCCTCCTTTTCTGAAGAAAAAAATACAGTGGTGGATATCTCAGGTACAGCTCAATCTACACTTTCCATTCAAACCAGTGGTTCCTTCTTATGAGCTACACACAGTTGCTTCAGATCTAGCATGGGAGGCATAGATGGGTCCCCTAAGTGTCCAGGGGCAAAAGATCCCATTAAAAGGATGGAACACATCATTGTGAAGGAAATTATGGCACTCATTTAGGCCATGCAGCTTTTCTGTCACTTATGGAATCCAAGTCCCCTCAAAGTATTCATAGAGAGCACGACAGTCATGTGGTATATAAACAAGCAGGGTAGACCAAGTATTACCAAGTATGTAGACTGTCTGTTCCAGCGTGGGAATGGACCATAATAGCAAACTTGTTCATATAAACAGTTTACATTCCCACCCAAAACAATACCCTTATAGATTCTCTAAGCAGGTTTCTAGAAGACCCTCACAAATGAAAGTTGAACAGGGAGGTTTTCCTGGACATAGTCCACAATTGTATTAATGCACAGATAGAACTATGTGTCTCCATTCACAACAAACAGCTTATTCTGCCTGGAGACTAGATGCCATATATTTTCCTTGGGATGGGAGGTTTCTTTAGGCCTTCCTGCTTCTTCCTCTAATTCCAGATCAAAAAGGACAAGCTGAACATCTTGCTGGCAACTCACTTTTGGCCCAGGCAGCATTGGTTCCCCTTCTCAATCATCTGGCCAAGTGTCATCATCACAAGTTACCCTACAGAGTGGACTTGCTCACAAAAAACAAGGGCTCTCTGCTTTATCCCAATCTCTTATCTCTCAGCCTGACATTGTGGATGATAGAATACTGATCCCTTTGAGACACCAATTTTCTGTGGACTTGCTACAGGTTCTTCAGGAGATGAGAAAACCAACCACTAGAAAATGTTGCATATCCAAATGGAAAGGAGTTTTTGCCTGATGTCATACTAACAAGCAGAAGCCTACTGAAAATGAGGTTCCTGTTATTTTTTCCTGTTTGTGTGTCCTATTAAGAGCCAGTTTAACCTACTTCTCTATTAAGGCATATTTATCTGCCATCTCTTTATGTTTACCTTTAGACCCACCACTCCTTTCCCGACTAGAAATAAAACAGTTCCTCAAGGGTGTTCTTCATATGAACTCACTTAGGAGGGCTATTTCTCCTTCATGGGACTTTATATTTATCTTGGAAAAAGTTACTCTGGTACCTTTTGAGTCTGTGGCTTCTGTCTTCCTGAAATTCTGTACATGGAAAACATTCTACTAGTGGTCCTTGCTTCTGCCAGATGGAATTTTGAGCTTCAAGCCCTTATGGCTTCTTCTCCCGTCTTTATTTTTCATACATAAAGGGATTCGTGAGGGAAGATCCTTCCTTTATGTCTAAAGTGGTCAACGAGTTGTCCCTCAACCAGGCCATCAATCTTCTCAATTTCTTTCCAAACCCTCAGAACAAAAGTGACAGAATCCTTCATTCCCTAGATCTATACAGGAAAATTAGATTTTATTTGAATAAAACCAAAGACATTCAGAAAACTGACCAGCTGTTTTTTTCCTTACAGGAGGCCAAGTAAGCAAACCAAAATCCATTTCCTTTTGTTAAATCCACCATAATAAGCCCTTACCTTCTCAGGATAAAGCCAACTCCACTAGAAAAATGGTTTCGTCTGAGGCCTTTTCCAAAGGTGTTGATTCCAAGGTTATTCTAGAAGCAGCCACTTGGTCATTTGTGAACACTTTCACAGGACAGAGTAGATGCCTTCTCTAGATCCAGAGAATCATTTTCCAGATCTTTTCTGGGTGGATTAATTAACAGTTCCCCTATGTCTTATCCATCTACCCTTTCTAAGTGTCAAGCTTTGGAAATCACCCAATAGTACTGGAATACTGAAACAGTGACTTAGTCAGGACACAGTGCAGTTATGTTATAAACCTACCATAACAGCAGATGTCCTACTGATCACTGTTGCAGTATTATTTTCCACCCTTCCTTCCTTTCCCACTTTTCTTCATGTCAGGTATTGTCCTCTATTTTCTATAGGCCAAAGGGAAGCCATTTTCTACCTTTCCTCCTCTTAGCTGACCTTTTTACCTTGTATTTGCTTTCCACAGTCATCTCCAGGTTTTCATGCTTTGAGATAGTCTGAGGATTTCACACTCATCTGTCCACTTATGTACCCTTACCTCCATGGGCTTAGGTCACATGTTGAATGCATGGCTCTATGGAAGGTTTTAACTTTGGTATCCTGGCTGGATATCCAGCTTATTTGGTGAGATAACCCAATAGAATTGGAATACTGCCACAGTGATCAGTAGGGCATCTACTGCTGATGTAAGTTCTTACAAAACTGTGCTTTCACAGATAATGGAATGCTTACAGATGTGTAATATACACTCTACACTGATCAATTGCATTGCTGTAAATATGAACTAGTGGCAAATCACTTTGCAACTAAGATATGACCTAGGACAAATTGTTATTCTAGGGATAAAAATCCAAACAGGGATATTCCAGGAGGATACTTTGTTTGCAGCTACTGTCTTGTCTTGCCTTTAACACACTAAGCTGTTTACATAATAAACTAGGATATGCTTAACTCCCAGAAATCAACTTTGTTCAAAGACAAAGACATCTCATCTACTTTTTTGTGGGTGATTTAAAATTGTATGGTTTATCAGATGAGGATCTGAAAGCACAACAACAAATTATGAAAACTTTCTCAGATCGTGAAGAATGTCATTTAGTATTGATACATGTGCAAAAACAACATTAATGAAAGGAAAACTACAGTATCAAAAATATCAACCTGGGACAGGAATATGATATAAAGGAGCTTGAACAGGAGGAAGTGTATACATATCTGGGATTAGAGGAAGGGCTGAAACATGGTTATCATCCTTCTTTCCTATAACTTGTGGATTATACATCCCATTTTCTGGAGGAGGTAGGAGTCTCCTTGAAACCGATTGCATGTATAGATCTGCAGATGTAGGACTGTATCTATATCTACATCTATCTATATCTATCTATATCTAATCTATATATATATATATATATATATATATATATATATATATCTATATATATATATATATATCTATATATATATTTATATATACTGACCTCATAAGATCCAAACACGTGTTCTAAAGTATATAGTGAAGAAGTCTAAGATGAAATCTTTGCTTAGTTTAGTAGAAGCATTTTGGAACACAGTCAGAATGGAGAACAAACCAGAAGTAAATGTGAATCAGACAGCAAAAGAAAGTGCAAAATACAAAGGAAAGACCATAAAGATAAGGACCAGAAGAAAAGGAAAAAGAATTGGAAAGTCCACAAATATAGTGGCAAGTATCACACAATGTACAATGTAGTGGAATAGACAATTTACTGCATAGGGCAGATTCTAGTTCACTGTATCAATCAATACTGAAGTAATTTGAGGGTGGGAAAGTGGATGATTTAACACTGCCAGGACCCATGTTAAAGCCTGTTTTCAAGGCAGGGCAGGAAAGCAGAGAACTTGCTGAACTTGTAGAACACAGGTTAAGGATGAGGTTTAATGGTTTGCCTTACTTTGCCATGTGTGGAAAACAAAGATGCCCTTGATTGCCATCATTTCTGGTTGCAAAGTCCAATTCTGAATTAAGAGGGTGAATTTTAATTTTTAATAAAATTAATTTAAGTAATGCAGGTATACTAGCAGCTTGATCCTAGATCTGCATCACTAAAACATGTGTTTTGATGATGTGTTTCTGGGCAGGAAGTGGGGGGTGAGGAGATCACATAGAAGAAGCATGGAATGCAACCCTTGTGTGATGTCAGTACAGTATATATCTTGTTTAATATTTTAAATCACAGTGGTGCTTTCACTGTGGTTGAAGCAAACGTCACCAGTTTTTATGAGATGAGGTATGAATTTTCCAGGATTTGTTGCACTTTGGGGGCATACTGAAGTGATAACTGTACTGTTTTGTACACTACCACCATAAGCAATGGAAGTTAACCCAGAATTGTGGCAGCTTGTTGGCCATTAATGCACATTGTGGAAAGAAATGCCAGGCAAAGCTGAGACATCACCAGTTATGTATACATTTTTAAAAAAGGAACTGGACATGCTATCTTGCTGAGTTTTAATGTAGATGTTTGCCTACTGTTGCCATCATTGTAATGCTATTGTTACAGTGTTGACTGTTGTTAGAAGACTGCACACATGCCGAGCCCCCCATACCTGTTTTTATTCTCTTTGACCTGCCATTCATCCCTTTTAATGATTTTTACTTTGCTATTTATTTCTATTTACCTCCCCATCTTTCTCCTTAATCCCTTTCTGCCATTAGGCGACAGTGTTGCCAAGAAATTGATAGCTCTCCAGCTCTTTGTATCTCCTGGAGCTGCGTCTGTTAGTACATATGCTATCTCAACCTGAATCTTGTGGTTGTAGTGCCCATATATTGTGCTGTTAATCACATAACACGTAGCGCATGTACGTTTTTTCCTCTGTTTCTAGTGCCCAGTTACTGTGTTGTAAACACATACTAGCACCTAACACAATTGAGCTGCTATTGCCGTCCAAACTAAAGCAATGCACACATTCCCAAGGCAATTTCTTTTAAGTTTTAGAAGTCCAGACCCATACCTGGTTTTTCTCCTGCTCAGCCTTAGGGTCACTTTGATTCCCTCTCTACAAGAGTAATCCTCCCCCAACTTACTTGATTGTTTTTTTACTGAATCTTGTCCTGCTACCAGCTGGGCAAACCTGCTCAGTTCACCCTCGCTACACTCGGGCTCACTCCGCACCCCATACCCTACCCGCATTCCCACCCACCCCCCTTTCCTTAGATTTACACTCTCTAAACTCCTCCTACACCACACATTCACCAATCCACTTTCCCACCCAATTTCCCCTCCAACCACCCACTCCCTCTCTCACTTCACACATCACCTCCTGCACTATCCCTCTACCAATATACCTAATCCCCTGTACAATTAGCCTCTTACTTTTCATCTTCACTATCCAACAAAACATAACACCTCTAGTGTTATTCAGCAACTATCACCTTACAATTCCCCAAGATGTCTCCACACTATCTCATTATCCCCCTCCTCCTCCTATTAGCCCTGTGTACCTCATACCATACATCACTTCATTATCTGACACCAGCAGCTACTCTCTATGATAGTCATGACTCACACTACAAACCTCATACACCTCTACTCTCCCCCTACCTATTTCCACTCTTACCTTCCAACCTCTTTATGGTCAAATTATATCCTAATATATCTCTTTCCACTTATATCAAACATAGAACTCCCCAAACTAGAGACCTTCTCTCCATCTTGCTTACTTTCTTTAACACACTTCTAATGGATGGAGACATCCATCCCAACCCAGGACCAACCACCTCTATCTCTTTCACACATTCTCATTACACCTCACCCCCTCAGTCTCTACCCCAATCCCCCCTCCCCCACCTAAATCCCTATCTATCTTCTCTCTAAATGTCCAAAGTATTGTTAACAAAAGAATTGAATTGCACTCTTGGATTCAACTTAACTCCCCTTGTATCTCTAACTCAGAAATCTTACTCCCAGGCTACAACATCTATCATGTGGATAAAGCTAATAAGAGAGGTGGAGGTGTTGCCATACTATACTCCAACCAACTTACTATCTCGCCACTCTCAACCCCCTTACCCAGCCTTGCACCTGCAGAAATCCTCATTGTAAATGGCCATCTTAAACGTCATAAAAAAATTGGCATTGTCTCCATCTATATCCCTCCAGGTGACAATATTCCTACTCTTGAAAACTTTATTTCCTGGCTTTCCCAAAATATTGTCTACAAAACCATTATACTTTGTGACGTAAACACCGATTGGGCTTTAATTTCCTCCTCTTCCCCTTCTCATGGCATCAATCTATACAGCTTCCACCAACTCATATCCACCCCTACCAGAACCAACAAGGCCTCTACCTCTGGATCTATTATAGACTGGATCCTAACTTCCGACCCTTGTTTCTATCATATCCCTAACACACTTCCCAACTCTCTTGAGTGACCATTCCCCTACCTATGTCCATAGGTACTCGCAACAGTCACCCAAAGAACACCTCTACAGAGTATGTCATAATCTGACACACTTCGACCCACACAAGTTTAACACTACACTGTCCAACATCAACTGGACCTTCCTATATAACCTCCCCCTAAATGATGCTATAAAGGCTTTCAACAAAATATGTATTGACATACTAAACACCATGGCCACATCTATAAATATTAGAGTAAAATCAGACTGTGCCCCCTGGCTCACTAAGCAAACACGTTCTACTATGCACCAGAGGGACACTGCCTGGAAAACCTGAGTCAAAACTAAAACTTCTCCCCTACTCTAACACTACAAAAAACTTAGAAATATGTGTAAAAGCCTAACTATTAAAGATAAAAAAATAATTTTTCACTTCCAACCATTGCAGCCCACATACCAATCCCAAGAAATTCTGGTCCACCGTTAACACTATCCCCTACTCGAGTACCCCTCCCACCCCCAACCCCTTCCCTCTCAATACTGCCTCTGAAACTGCTGCTCTATTAAACAATCACTTCATAGAAACAATCCAAAGACTAACTCTGCATTGCCCCAATGCCTCTTCTCTGACTTTTAAGTCCCAGTCTTTCTGCCTCAAATACCTTCTCCTTACAACCTGTTCCCATTGCCTTTATCAAATCCCAGCTGAATAAACTCAAACCCTGCTCTCGCTCTGTAGACAATTTACCTCCCCACTTCCTTAAAATTACTGCCAACTTTATTGCCTACCCAGTCTCTATCCTCATTAATCGTTCTATTACTGAGTCTGTTGTCCCCTAATTATGAAAATCCTTTTACACAATCCCTCTCCACAAAGGTGGTAACTCCACTGATCCCTCTAACTATCATCCCATTGCTATACTATCTCCACTTTCCAAAATACTAGAAAAAATGTGTTCATTCTCAGCTACTTAAACACTTGCTTGATAATAATCTAACTCCCACCCAACAAGGCTTTAGACCCCCATCACAGCACATCTACTGCTCTACCCTCATTCACCCAAACTGTAGCAGAAGCCTGTGACAACAACCTACTTCTCTCTTGTCTTTTCCTTGATCTCTCAAAGGTTTTTGATACAGTCTTCCACTCTAAACTGTTAACTAAACTTTCTGACCTTCACCTCTCTACCCTCTCAATAGCCTGGTTCTCTGGGTACTTATCTAATAGACTAGAATCTATACGCTGGTAAATTGTTACCTCCCCATTTCTGCCTGTCCACACCGGTGTTCCCCAAGGCCCTATTTTGGGTCCACTCTTGTTCAATATCTTTACTACCAACTTCTACTGTGCTATTAACAACTCAACACTTTTACAATATGCTGACGATTCTGCCCTTATTACCACTGCCTGTAGTATTCCTGAACTTGTTTCTCTTATCCAAAACACTTTCTCTTCCATTGAAACCTGGCTCACTGATAATCAACTAATCTTAAATCCTAAAAAAAAAATAACTTCTACTTTTTCTTCCTAAAACACTAGCACAACACAAATCATCTTTCTCCATCACCTCCCTTAACAATACCATCATCAGACCAGAACCACATACTAAATTACTTGGTGCCACCATTGATGATGAACTAAAATCAGATATACTTATCAATCAATGCATAAAGAAAACCCACCAAAAACTCAGCCTCTTGTACCATAATCATACATTTCTTTCTCCCTCCTCCAAACCCTCACTAGCCATGTCCTCCTTTTACCCTGTCTTTTGTATGCTGCTGCTGTCCTTACTAACCTCCAGTCATCTCTTCTCAGCAAACTAGAGCAAACCTACAATAAAATAGCTAAGTTTGCCTCGAGTCTCCCCTATACATCCCACCACTGCCTTGCCCTAAAGTCTTTGCAATGGCCTGAATTCCCCAAACAACTCCTCCTTCCTCAGCTGCATATAACACACACTATCCTTTATAACCCCACTTCCTGCTCCTCTATCTCTAATATTGTAGCATTATACAACCCCCGACGTCAGCTTTGTACATCTGACAAACATTTTCTGGACATATACAAACCACAAAAATATTGGGAAATCACTAAACACATGCTCAGTAGCCCACTCCTGGAACTCCCTCCCACAAAATATAAGAAGTATCCTTCATAAGTCCCAGTTCAAACTTGAACTTAAACGTTTTCTAAAAAACACCTGGTCCTGCCCCTGCCAAGCCCCAACATGATTCTAGCTCCTCCTTAATCTACCTACTTCTCTCATATCCTTCTCTTTCCTCAATTCTCTCTCCTCTTCATAGTGCCAGTACTACTACATACCAACACCCTGTTTTTTTTTTCTAAATAATCCTTTGCATCCAGACTAACTTGTGATCACTGTATAGATATACACTGAAACCTGTATAAAACTGTTAGATTAGATACCTTCATTTTGTTGTATATATTCTTGTATATGCCATTTGTGATGTAATTTTTTGTTTTAAGTGACTATAATTTGTAACTGGAGCTTTTCTCCTCAGGTCTCCACTGAAAATGGGTCTTTGACTCAGCTGGGCCAACCCAGTTAATAAATGACAACAAATAAAGCAATCAATCAATAAATAAAATAAGAAGTAACTTTTAGTGAAAATGAAGGATTTTAAAAGCTACTATGCATGCACTTGGTGCCTGAAGCTACAAGACAATGCAGAAAGGCTCAAATGGAATTTTTCATTTGAATTCCATCTCAGACCTTTGATCTTGATCTTTAAGTCTGTTCCTAACTTCTCTGTGTCATGATTTAATCAAGTGTTCATTAAGCTGTGATTTGCTAAATTATGGATGAACAAATTCATATATATATATATATATATATATATATATATGTGTGTGCGTGTGTGTGTGTGTGTGTGTGTATGGGCACGTATGTATATGTACATATATGCATATGGGTAAATTTAGCTTTACTTATAAACATGAATATGTACATACACATATGTCTATGTGTGCCTGTATGCCCTCTCTCACTCTCTCTTTGTATGTGTGTGTGTATATATATATATATATATATATATATATATATATATATATATATATATATATATATATATATATATATATATATATATATATATATATATGTATGTACATATATATATATATATATATATATACACACACACACACACACACACACACATATATATATATATATATATGTACATTATATATATATATATATATATATATATATATGTATATATATATATATATATATATATATACATATATATATACATATATATATATATATATATATACAAATATGTATCTATAGATTTTTTCCTTCCATGTTATGCACAACACACATGTAATGAACCACATATAACTATAAGAAGGATAATACATAGTGGGGACTATTCAGAAAGGTTAGCTCTGTAAAGTTAATAGCTCTATAATGTGTGTGCCACTGTGTGCTACAGTAATATTATGCAGCTAACCAGTGATTCAGAGACATGCAAGACTCACATGGAGCAAAAGAACATTGATGGCACATTTACATATCTCTGACTCGGACAGCAAGCACAGATGGAATGCCTATGCTAGTTTTCCCTTACCACCCCACTCATTGCTGTTGCATAAGTACCTACAGACATCACACACTCACACACATAGAAGCACACAGACACGCACATGTGCACATGCACACACACGCACATGCATGCATGCATACGCACACATTCATTCATTCCAATGCACATAAACAGTCACACACTAATACACAAACACACATGCTTACATACTGCCCTGCGTGCCTTACTTGCTGTGGTGCTAACTGATCTCTTACTTCCACAGAAAGCAGTGGCTGAATACCAAAATACAGTGCATTCAGTGACAGTGCTCTGAACTGAAATACTGTGCTTGTCCATGAATTTCTCTACCAAGCTATTTTGATCTTAGACTTTAGCTCTAGGGAATTTACATTAGGCTCATCCTTGACCACCACATTTACGTTTCGAAGCTCAGCAGCACTATAGCAGTTTTGGAATCAGATGCTTGTAGCATAGTGAGCAATGAAACGGGGCTGTGCAAAGTGTTACATGTTGCTGACCAACCATGAGTGTGTTACAGTGTTACTTATATATATATATATATATATATATATATATATATATATATATATGGGTCTACTTCATTTGCCCAAACTTCCAATTGTCCGACACTTCATTTGACCGACACTTCATTTGTCCGACACTTCATTTGACCGACACTTCATTTGACCGACAAGTATTATTCACAAGAAAATGGGATATGCCCCCTTCCCCACTGTACTGCGACCCTGGAGTTAGAATATATAGTTAGGGGGTGTGGGGGGCGAAGCCCCCCACTTACTTTTGTTTAACTAAGCAATATTAAAGGAAAACTAAAGAATATAATATGAAATTAAGTGGGGGGCTTCACCCCCCCACACCCCCCATTGTGGGGGGCTGTGCCCCCCACCCCCCCTAACTATATATTCTAACTCCAGGGTCGCACTACAGTGGGGAAGGGGGCATATCCCATGTTCTTGCCAATAATACTTGTCGGTCAAATGAAGTGTCGGTCAAATGAAATTTCAGTCATTTGGTCTCGGGCAAATGGGTGTCGGGCAAATGGAAGTTCGGGCAAATGAAGTAGACCCATATATATATATATATATATATATATATATATATATATATATATATATATATATATATACATACATATATATATATATATATTATATATATATATATATATATATATATATATATATCTAGGACAGTAGGCAAGGCAGAAAGTGCTGCTTATAGGACATTGTGAATGGGGAAATGGTGGCCAAGCACATCAAAATGCATACATAGTATGCAAAAGAAATCAATTAATCATGTTAGTAATTTAATGCTATGCAATGTCCATGTGGCTAGCAAATCGGAAGCAAAATGTTTAATGTTCATTTTAGCCAATCACCTAACTGACATTAGGAGACTGTCTCTGCAAGTCATTTCAAATGTATGTAACCAAGTTTACCTTTTCTTTGTTTTTTTTTTTTTTTTGTGCAGTGGAACATTGTCATCATCCCCCTTTCCAATAAGTTGTGGAAGCAAAGAACAATGACAGTAAAAAGTACAACTGTATAAGCAAATATACCATAACTGCAGATGTTCATATGATCACTTCTGCAATTTAGCTATATGGGGTATACCCTACTAAGAATATAAGAGCCAGCCAGCTTCCAAAGCTCCAGGAAATCTTCCATGTCTCCAAACCAACTGTCAGCTCGACCTGATAAAGGTTTCGGTGCCAAACCCCTCAGAGCTTTCATACCAACAGAGTGAGAACCCTGAAAGAACATTGCTAGGAACATCAAAAAATAAGAACTTACAATCAGACATAAACAGCACACCAAATCAACATGGGGGCTGGAGAGAGGGAGTGTCCACTGCAGCAGTGATCATTTGAACATCTACTGTTATGTGAATATTGATCACTTCTTCAATAGCCTTAGCTATATGGGTAGATTATCTTAGCAAACTACATTTGGAAGATGGAAGGAGAAGAGTCCAGGAGTCCCTGGAGAATGGTCCTAGCAAAGCCTGATCTAGACCTGGAGAAGTAATCACCTAAAAGTGCTTTGAAAAACTCTGTAAAGATGACTAAACTGATGCTTCTAGAATACTTCTAGACTCTAACCCTTTCCAAAAAAGTCACAGGTGAAGCCAAGGACCTGGTAGAGTGGGCCTTGACCCTGCCTGGAATAGTTTTTTTTTTTGTGGTGAGTAAAATAAAATGTAATAGTCTTAGACAACCATTTGGAAATAGTCTGCTTTGACACAGGTTGGCCCTTCTTCTTACTTTCAGAAGATGTGGACAATTGCTCCAAAGATCTAAATGATGCAGTTCTGTCAAAATAGTAACTGAGTTGTCTGTGGACATCCTACATTTGGTGTATTCCTTTCTCCTCATTTTTAGGTTCAGGAAAGAAAATGTGGAGATAGATAGTTTAGCTTAAAGTAAACTCAGATACCACTTTAGCCATAAAAGAAGGATTAGTCAACAAAGAAACTCTGTCCCTGTGGAAGATGAAATAGGATTGACTCACAATAAAAGCTTGCAACTCAGATACCCTTATTGCAGAGGTCAGAGCAATCAGTAAAACTATTTTCCATGTAGAGAACTTCAAGTCAGCCAGATTCACTGGTTGAAATGGAACAAGGGTTAGCTTCTCTAACTCAAAATTAAGATCCCAAGGTGGGGCCACCCTATTTCTTGGAGGCTTCTTATGCAAAACCACAAAGAAATATGCATTAAAGGTGCCGAAAAGGCAACAACATTCAATAAATGGTAGTACCCGACCAACAGATTCCACGGAATCTAATCTTTTCTAGTAAAAGCAAACTTTTTAATGACAAAATAATAAAATGTCAGCTTTAAAATTAGCAAACAAAGAATTAAGTGCTTTCGTCTGAAACTGGACTTCATCAGAGCTAACTAAAATTCTTACAAGCTTGCTTTATGTAATGTAAAAAATGTTTGCTAATGACATAAAATCCCCCAATTAATAATTACTTGTAATTGAATCATCAAGCCCTTAAAGTGACAATAAAAAGCACACAAAATGTGGGACATTCAGTTCCATATTGAATTCTCTTAAATGCATTCCTACGTAAATGTTTATAACTAGTTATCTCTTATATATATTTATCAGAATTCCATTTTAATATCGGTTGTAAATTAATCATATCATTGATGCCTGATGGAAAATTAGCTGCCAGTTTGATCTGTCATTTAGTTTCTTTCACTTCAAGTAAAGTTTTAATATCACCACCCCCATGATTGATTTTAACCTTTTTCAATAATGCATATTTAAAACCAATGTAAGTTTTATTAGCTAACAAGTGCTTAAAAAGAGAATTATTCACATTTTTGCTTTTAATTTCCTAAATATGCTCATAAATCCTATTTCTGAGAGCTCTATCCATTTTTCCTACGTAGAAGGCCGGACACTAGCCATACTTGGCCAGATATACCACTCCTTTAGTTAAACAATTACCCCCTTAAAAATCAAATCCTTGTCTTAGTTTTATTGTCTAATGTTAAGGAATTTAATTTTAAAACGAACTGACTGATTACATGACCCACACTTGTAAGTATCATTTTTTAGGGCATTAGACCATTAAGAAATGTTCAAAATATTTTTTAAAATTAGCATGTTTTATAAACAAACATAGGTGCTGGTCCTGTAACTCGTGAATTGTCAGAGTTGTTTGCCAATAATGGCCATCTATCCATAAATATTTGTTTCACCTTATTAGTGTAATTGCCATAACCTAAAATTATTGCTTTATTATAGTTAACAGGTTGACAAGTTTGTATTTGTGGTGGTAAAGCTGCACCTAGGAGTGGTTTATATGCCTTCCCACATGTCTCCTTTACAAGGCATAATGGATAAGCTCTCTCTAAAAATAAATTAATAATGAATTCCAATTCACCCTTGATGTCTTCAAACTCAGAAGTCATCCTCGCTGCCCTGATCATCTTCCCTTTAACTATACTCTGATGAACAGGGTGACTACTATTATACTGTAAATACATGTTGCTAAATGTGGGCTTTCTAAAAAGTCTAGCCTTAAACTTCTTATCATCATCATCATCATCAGCCCCCCCTTTCCCATATTTTTCTACATGGGGTTGGGGTATCGTGTTAACTGTCTCCAACTCTCTCGATTCAGTGCCACTCTCCTGCCTTCTTCAACACTCATGCCTGACTGTCGCATATCTTCTTTCACACAATCCATCCACCTCTTTGCTGGATGTCCTCGCTTCCTCTTACCTTCTTCCTGTCTGTCCCAAATCTTCCTCACCAGATTGTCTTCTGCTTTTCTACACATGTGCCCAAACCACTGTAATCTGTTCTCTTTGATCTTTTCTGCACTTGGAGCTACTTTGGCCTCTGCTCTTATGTCCTAATTTCTCCATTTGTCCAACAGTGTGCATCCTACCACCTTTCTCAGGCACTTCATTTCCATCATCTCTAGCTTCTTCATCTGTTCTGCCTTTACTGCCCAGGTTTCTGTACCATACAGTAGTACTGGTCACAACACTGACTTTTACACCTTACTTTTCAGCTTATTTGGCATTCTTCTGTTATAGACTACACCTGATACTCTATGCCAGTTGGCTGCAGCCCCTCTGATTCTAGCTTTGACCTCTTCATTCAGAATACCCTTCTCCTCAATCACCCCTCCCAGATACTTGAAGTTGTTTACCTGTTCCACTATCTTCCCTTCTATCTCTATTCTCAGCTTCATCTGATTTCCCCAATGTGTTGCCATTACCACCGACATATCTGTGCTTAGTTTCATCCCATGTGCCTTCAGATTTGCATCCCATTCTCCTATCCTTTGCTGAAGTTCTAGCTCAGAGTCTGCCTGTACTGCCATATCGTCTGCATACAGCAGCTTTTTTAATTTGTCCCCTCCAATCTGTTTGCTAATGTAGTCCATCACCAGTATGAACAGCAGTAGACTAAGAGATGAACCCTGGTGTACACCCACTCCCACTGGGAACCCCTCTGTAAGGCTGAACACTGTTCGTACTTGAGTCACTGGGTCCTTGTACATAGCCTGCACTAATTCTACCAATGTTTCTGGGACTTCAAACCACCGCAGTACTGCCCAGCTCAGCTTTCTTGGGACCTTGTCATATGCTTTCTGCAAGTCTAGGAATACCCAGTTGGACTCTCTCCTCATCTCTAGCTTCTTCTCAAGTATCTGTCTCAGTGCAAACATCGGGTCAGTTGTGCTGCATCCTGATCTGAATCAGAACTGCTCATCTCCCATCTTGCATTCTACTACTCTGCGTATCCATTTATTAATCACTGTCTCCAGAACTTTCATGCAATGTGATAGGAGTTTGATGTCCCTGTACTACCCACAGTTGTGGATGTCACCTTTGTTCTTGTACACTGGCATGAGTATGCTTATTCTCCAGTCATCTGTGATACGCCTTTCTCTCCACACTGCTATTAGTACCCTCAGGAGCCTATCTCACGCAGCATCTTTATCATATCTGCTGTGACCTCATCTGAGCCTGCTGCTTTCCCTGACTTCATCTTCCTTAGTGGTGTTCTTACTTCTTCTAAAGTGGGCTCCTTTTCTTATCTGCCTTATAAGTCATAGTGTTAAGGTAGTTAATACTATCAAAACTAAAACTGCGTGTAAACTTAAAAAAAGAAGAAGAATTATTAATATATAACAACAATTTGTTAATTTCAACCACGGGTCCTTTCCATAAAACAAAAATATCATCCAGGTATCTCACATATAGCTTAATGAAGTTCTTATAAAATTCACTATTGAAAATAAATTAGTTTTCCCATTCACATAAGACCAAATTTGCAAAAATGGGGGCACAGAGTGCACCCATCACCACCCCCTTAATTTTAGTTAGTTCTGATGAAGTCCACTTTTGGACAAAAGCGCTTAATTCTTTGGTTGTTTGCTAATTTTAAAGCTGATGTTTTATTATTTTTTCCATTAAAAAGTTTGTTTTTACTATAAAAAGATTAGAGTCCATGGAATCTGTTGGTTGGGTGCTATTCTTATGCAAAACCTCCTTTCAAGAAAAACATTCTTCTGACATAATAATGAATTGAAAGAGGAAGATCCATGGGCAGACATGCTAAAATGGCTGGTAAATGAACCTTGATGGAGGATTAGGAAAGGTCATAGGGTAATAGCTCACACAAATATTGTAAAAAAAGAGGACAACTATCCTGAATAGATGCTAGCTATATTGTTGGCACCAAGTAGAAAACCTTTTCCATTTGTTAATATATGATTGTCTAGTAGCAGGCTTTCCTGTCTCCATTAGTGCATGGTCCTTAATAAATACGCACCTTAAAGGAATTAAGACCCTATCACCCAGGCAGTCAGTTGAAGTTGATTGGGATGAAGGTGCTTGGGGTCAGGGTGCTTATAGCAATTGTCCTGGCCATTCCCAAAAGAAGAGAGAACCACTGTTGCCTGGGCCAGAAAAGAGTCACCAAATGATCTTGGAGGATTCCTTCTGCTTCTTTAGAAGAACCCTGGATATCAATGGAAAGGGTGGAAGCATACAGGAACTCTCTTACCCAAGAAAAGGAAAAGGCATCTATCTTCCAGGCCTTCTTGCATGGAGTCCTGGAACAGAATCTTGACAGCTGATAGCTCAGAAAGGAGGGAAATAGGTCTGCTTGAGGAACTCTACACAGATGGATCAAATCTTGAAAGGCCACTGATCTAATTTCCATTCATGAGTTACTGGTCTTGTTTTGCTTGTCTGTCACACAATTTTGCAATGACAGAATGTAGGTTGCCCATAGAGTGAGATTGTGCTGTATGTAAAGCTACATCAGTAGCTAATATGGCTAGCCTGCAAAAGGGGTACAATCTGGTTTCTTCTTGCTTGTTAATGTACCACATAGTTGTGGTATTGTCTGTAACAACTTGTATAGATTCAGGGGACCAAAGGTGATTCCGAGGGTTGAGTGACTGATAATGGCAAGTCGCTTTTATAGTTATATCCTTTCATCTCTCCTTGGTGTCCCAGACACCTTGCACTTTTAATCCTCTTGAAACTGCTCCCCAGGCATTTTTGGTGGCCGGCTGCTTTGAAACATAAAGGGAGAAGTGGAGATCTTGATTTGAAGATATTTGATGTTTACACCAAATGATATCCAGTCTGACAAATGTCAGCACTGGGATTTGAAAGGACAAAGGATGTTAGTGCTTTGACCAAAGAGACTTCAGATACCATTGTATCTTTCTCAAGTGGAGTCTTGCTGTGGGTATCATGAGAATCATAGATGGCATGGAACCAAAAATCCTGAAGTATTCCCTCACAGTGACCAAAATCTGAGTGGAAAACTTTAGAAATAGATCCAGATCTATTTTTTTCATGTGGAAGAAAAGCTCTTTAAACTGAAGTGTCTAGCTAGCTGACAGCCCAGGAACACAATCCTGTATGAGGGAGTCAAAAATACTTTTGAGTATTCTCTTGGAACCCCAACTTGTGTAAGAGATCTGTCACCCAAGTGAGAGATTCATGACATTTTGAAAAAGAGTGCAAAGATAAACAAATCATCTAAATATTGACAAATTTGCATATACTGTAGTCTGCAATGAGCTATAACTGGAGCTAGACACTTTGTGAACTCTCTTGGTGCAGTGGATAGTACAAAGGGTAAGCCAGAGAACTGATAATGTGGTCTAGACACAAAAAAACTTAGGAAATGTTGGAAGTCTGGATGAGTAGGGATGTGGTGATAAGCATCTTTTAAATCAAGTGTTACCAGGAAACTTGAATGAGGAAGAAGAAGTAACAGGTTGTGAAGTGACAGCATTCTGAACTTGGTCACTATCTCAAACAGGTTTAGGAAAGAAAGAACTAGAACTGGTCACCTAGCATTTCTTTCTTTGGCACTGAAAACATCCTTAAATAAAAAATTTCCCACCTGGGAAGGAGCAACTTGTTCTAGCACTCCCTGGGACAGCATGGGATGAAGGACAGGTGGAAATAAGAATCTATTCTAGTGGATGAGGGATTAATCCCTGGAAAAGGATGAATGATCTTCAGAACTCATCTGTCTGAAACTATCTGTTGCCAAAGAGAAAAGTAAAGAATTTCTTTCTGGAAGGGAAAAGGGACTGCTGCGGATGGGGGGGGGGCAAGGTCTCTTAAATGATCATTTTGACTGGTTCGACTGTCCTTGGTTTTGGGTGGTTCCAGAATTATTTTTGAAACACCTTTGCAATTTCTTCTTAAACATCTGTTTACCTGCAGTTTGTTGAGACTACTAAACTAAATGAGGGGTAGATAATCCCTTAGAAAATTTGGAAAAAAGAGTGTGGAAAAATCTTAACGATTCCCTGTATCATCTTCCCCCTTTCATCATATTTTTGATCACCTCTGCAGAACAGAGAGGCCAAACACTAAACCTCTATTTAAAGGAGAATTTAGAATCTTATTTAACATCTTCTGGGAGGTCCTGGAAATGCAGTAAGGCAAACCTCTTCAAAACAGTAACAGTTGCTATAAACAATGAGTAGTGACTTGTAAAAAAGAAGAAAGTAATTTATTTAAAGCATATTTTCCTCACATGAAGAAACTGCAAACAAAATATTCCTCATACTTTGATAATTAGTCAGAGCAAACTTTAATGTGTAAGCCCAAAAATTCAAAATTCTGACAATCAACAACTGAAAATTCTGAAAATCAAAGTTGCAGAAGCATATACTTTTTCCAATACTTAGCAATAATTTTCCCATCATTATCAGAAAGAGTAGGACTGGAATTGAATAAATGTTTAGTAGTAGTAGGATTAACTGAAGCAGTAGCTGCTGGGTCAGGTTTGAGAAAAGTGTATAAAAACGTTACATATTTATGAACTTTATACATCCTAGATGTTGTTTTAGGGGAGCTGGCTGGCTATGAGGAAAATGGCAGGCTGTAGCACGGACATCCTCCAAAGCTCATAGAATGGGAAGAATATCTGAACGTTTTGGAAATTCCTTCTGTAACACATCTTCACATTTTCTGAAGGACTGAGAAACCTCAGTATTCTCCCACTGAAAATACTGCCTCATTCTGGAAATAGTCTCAGAGGAAGAAAAAGAGAACCCCCTGGGGGTGAATCAGAAACTGAGCTCTCCTCTGAGACTGAATCAGAAACCTGAGGAGAAAACTCTATATCTGCTTTTTCATCTTCCTGACCAGATTCAGAATGTTGAATCTCCTCAGGAAAGGAATTATCCCTCTTTCTTTTATCAGAAACTAGTTTATAAAATGATCAAAAGCCTGCATTAAACCCTGAACCAGGCCCAGTAAAGAAATCTGAAGAGGAGTAGATACATGTTTAGTGTTCTATTCCTTTTAGACAGGAAAATGGGGCCAACAATATTATTAGTGGCAGCAGCAACTTCTCTAGGGATAAGCACAATATTCTGACACAACAGTGAAGCTTTCCCTGTTCCCTCTCCCAAAATCAATGAGTGGTTCCCACTTGTCTACTGAGGGGACCCAAACAGCCCCAGAGGATATGGCTAACCTCAGTCCATAGTGATTGTAGGTGCTACCAGAGGGATCCGGAATAAAAGATGATTGATTTGATGTACAACTGATGGTGACAACAGAGTCACCTACCTGTAGCTGTGGCAAATTGCCAGTCTGCTGTGGTGGCAAAGACTGAGTGCTTAACTTTTTCTTTTTGTGACTGGAAGAAGAACCAACTATCAGAGCAACAGCTTATTCCATGGTCAGGCTAGAAATTGGGTTGCTTTCCCAGGGATAACAAGCAGTAACTGCTTTAAAAGTCACTTTTTTTCACAGAAAAACACACTAAAAAGCTCTGTAAAACACTTAGCCAGGCCCCAAAATTAAAATAAACACAATTCCTCCACAGAAATATGTTTTTTAAATAATTTAAACAATTTCGAATTTGATATGAATGGGCAGTGGTGCAGCAGTAGCATTGTCGCCTCACAGCAAGAGGTTTCCCGGTTCGATTCTTGGCTGGAGAGCCTTTTGTGCAGAGTCTGCATGTCCTACCTGTGTTTGTGTGGTTTCCTCATGTTACAAAGACATGTATCTAGAGCAATTCTCCATAAGCTTGCACTAAAAATTGGCTTTGTTCCAAGTCAGACTTTCCCGGTTAACAAATGTTAAATAAGTAAATGAAAAAAAAAGCGTTCTTGTTTAAAAGTACAATGCATCTCATGATAGTTCACTAAAACTCATACTCCTAGCTTAAAAATAACTTTCACGAACAGGAAAGTCTTATCAAACAAAATATATTTGTTTTTCAAAATGGAAGCTTTTTCCGCAAAAGGGAAGTTATCTGCCCATCAAAGGAGCAGCACATGTTGTCTATCTATCCTTGAAAACCTCAGAGGAATGTACTCCTTGATGGCAGGAATGCTCTGAAGGGCTTGGGGCTCAAGCTTATCCTTTAAGTCGGCTCAATTCAAACTGACTGATAGTTTGGGTGTGTGAAAGATGCCCTGAATCGCTGGAAGCTGGCTGGCTGTTATATTCTTGGCAGGATATAACCCATATAGCTAAGGCTACTGCAACAGTGATCAATATGATGAATACTGCTGTGGCAGTGATCAGTATGATGAACATCAGTAAATATTCACTGTTATGAACTGCCAAGTAATCCAGTGCCACATGTTAGTATATATAATAATTCCCAGTTAATGTAGTGCATACGGCTCATTTGAACAATGTTACATCATGGTAAATAAAGAGCTGCAATGCACTTATTCGGTTTAGACAATCTGCCAAATTCATGAAACCTCTGTGTAAGACTTAATATGTCTTACTTGGAGGCTGCAGTTGAATGGTATGATGTCATCATGCCATGCATATTCATGAGGGCATGCTGAATCATACCCAAGTCTAACATGGTCCGTGTAGGAAAGTAGGGGGCGTGTCCAATTGCCGAGTACAGCAAAGGGACACGCCCCCAGAAGAGTCAGAGTCCTGAAAGTAAACACCCACGAGCGAGTCTGCTGAAATGTTAAGGAACACAGCACCACACATCCCAAAGACTAAACCCTACTGAAAATATGTAAAATGTAAAAATAGCAGTTTCCTTTTTTTTTTTTATAATTTCCAAAATGTTTGCCCGCATTTGCACTCATTTGCGCGGGTATGCCCTTCGCTCAACCACAGTTAGCAGATATGACATTGAAAAGGATATAAGATCTACATATGCAAATTAAGCAAAGTAGCAATAGCGTAGCGGTAGAGACGTGGCCCATAGAATAGGTAGTCATGGTTCGAGCCCCACAACATCCCCCTCCATTTTTCTTTAAAGAAGTATGAAACAATTCCCCGATATATATAAATTTAATTTAAGTAAAATGTAATGAAATGGCCCATGTATTTCTGAACAAAACCTATATGATGTATATATAAAAAGGATCATAATTGCCCATAGCTTAGCAGCACTTTAACAAGCTTAATATGAGTGCCTGTAGCTGAGCAGTGCTTTAACAAGCTTAATATGAGTGCCCGTAGCTGAGCGGCGCTTTAACAAGCTTAATATGAGTGCCCATAGCTGAGCGGCGCTTTAACAAGCTTAATATGAGTGTCCCTAGCTGAGCAGCGCTTTAACAAGCTTAATATGAGTGCCCGTAGCTGGGCAGCACTTTACCCAGCTTAATATGAGTGCTTATGGCTAAATAACATGTTACCCAGCGTAAGCCATTTGCGCGGAACTGCGCAGCGCGCCAACCAGCTTACCGTCGGGCAATGTTGGGCAAGCTGTAGCAAAGTCGCTTTTACACAGACACACCTACTAGCCTGTCTAGACAGTAGTAAAATAAAAAAGCAATGGCAAGGATCAAACCCGGGATACTGTGCACCATAGTCTAAGTACTGAACCACTAAGCCATGACAGTTGTACTGAGAAATACAGTATTACCATACATATAGGAATGAATGAAAATATAACCATGACAAAGCAGGTTTGCTGTAAGCAGAGAAATATCCAAAATGGCCAATCACAGATAAGTTCGGGAAAACCGGCATATATAAGCCCCATAGGCGGGAATACACACCATAACTGATTGTTGTACTCATTTGCAGTCAGGATGGCAGGTGCAGGAGAGGGAAATCGCTTTAGAGCACAAAGGTGGGGTGTTGAGGAGTCAAAATATATGGTTTGGCTCCTAGTCCATGATCATGGAGCACCACTCATGCAGGGCCAGGTTCAAGTGGGAGCATATAAGGCAGAGGCATGGAACCGATTGTCACATGATCTCACCAGTGCCACAGGCATTCCAAGGACTGGTGAACAGGTCCGTCACCACCATGTGGACCTGAAGCGATGAGAGGAGGACCAGCTGAACCGATGGATCCAGGAGGCTTGCCAAATGCCCAATGCTCCACTACTGAGTAAGTATCCATGTAAATAAGTATGTAAGAAATGCTATCCTAGCCTATAGTATGGATAGGTATGTTACAATATTCCTTCATTGATATTACAGCTGCAGGTGTTCGTTCTGCGAATCGGCAAGCATATGCTGATAGGCTGGCGAGGTTGCGCCACCAGGCAGGTTAGTAATTATTCTGCTAGTATTGTTATAGAATATAAGTGGAACAGCTTATAAAAGAGTTCAGTGTTGTAACCCAGTAATAAAGGTGAAATAAGCCTAGAAGAAAGATTCTGCTAGTATTGTAAGATTAGATAAGTGATGCAGCCTGGAAAAGAGTATTGTAATCCAGTAATAAAGATTAAACAAGTCTCAAATAGAGTTTCCACCTGTATTGTAATATCAGATAACTGCTTCAGTCTGAAAATGAATGTTGTAATCAATCAACAAAGGATAGACAACTGTCAAATACATCCTTGTAAATTCTGCCATATGAAATAAGTGAGTCAACTGGAAAGGATTGTTGTAACCCAGTAATAAATGTTAATAAAGCCTAGTATTAAGTACTATCCTGAAATGTAAATATAAAATAAGTGAGAGAGTGTGAGAAAGAGAGTTTGAAGCTACCAAGAAAGCTGTAATAAGTCTGGAATAAAGGTATACTGCATTCACTACATAATGAAATGAATGAGACAGCCACAATCAAAGAGTGAAATGTCTTTAATAAAGTACAGAACCTGGACTGTGTCTGTCCCACAATTTTTATATGTTGTTGTACCGTTGCATTATGGAGATAGTATGGTTGTATGAAATGCTGAACATCCACAGTTGTCTAGACCCATATAAATCAAATGTAGCAGGATGCTTTACCTGAACACAGCCAGATATGAACATATATGAATAAAAATGGAATGTATATTAATGTAGCAGTAACATCCCCATCACCAACATTCCTAAGGTTACATACAGGAAACTGTACTAATACATGTAGTGGATATATATCTGCATCTACTAGGAATGTACAGTATATGTATAGGTAGTTTAAGTTGTTAATGTAATATTTCTCCACCCTACCCTATTTTCACAAATTATGCCATTCCACATCAAACTGGGTGTGTGTATTCACAATTAATTCCCATGGACATGTGCCCTGTTGGTTTATACATATCTGCATGTACGTTGATGCATGTGCCCTGTTCACATATCCAAACCTGATGGCCTGTTGCCACCAATCAACCATGCATGCTGTTGGAATGTCCACTGTTGTTCTAAATATGCATGTGTTATGCTTGCTGCTCAATGATCGGAATTCATGTGTGTTTGGTTAATGGGAATACTGAAGCATGCTGTTACAAATGTCACAGCAAATGTCAAACATATGTACAGCTATTGCAGTTAAAGAAATGTGCAGCTATGGACCTTCCCTACACCCAGCCTGCACATCCCTAGCTGGTGTCCCCACTGACTTCCTGCTTCCCGCTTACAACTGTTTAAAAGTGCCTTATTCACTCTGTATGACAAGGCCCCAGTACTGCTCAGCAGCAAAATAAAATACTTTTGTAAGTGTCAAACCCCAGACCTTGGGCTCACCAGACTGCATGAAGTACCACCAAGCCACAGCAAACATATAAGAACTTAGTGCTGAAAGAAATATATCATGCAGTACAAGGAGTGGACGTAAATGGAAAATAGGAAAGCCATAACAACACATTCCAGTAAAGACAAATATCAGGCCTTCAAGGAGTGAATGTAAACGGAAAATAGAAAAGCCATCGCAGCACATTGCAAGAACTACTGTTGTATGCCAGTTAATCCACAAATCCCACAGGAAAGCACATACTCCCATGTAAACAGTGTTAGCATTAGCATGTATGAGTTAACATACACACTGAGAAGAGTGCACCGGAAGAAGCAACAGTCAGGTTTCAGTACAACATGCATTTCAGTGGCTACAACACAGCCTCAGATATGAGAGATATACCAACCTTCTGACTGACACAACAGTGTCCACAGCAAACCAGCATGGTCCCCACCTTGCAAAATGGAAAGGCCTACACCTACCTAACCTATTGTTTTATAGCAGTGTCCTGAAATCACAGTGAGAACTGCAATTACCACACAGCAGGCTGCATGCAATTACTAAATGCTGGCCACCAATTGGTGCAGAGGCCATCACATGCACATGTGCAGATACCTACAAAAGCAGCCTGTACTGCCAGTCCACACATGCAATAATATCATTGCAGCAACTGGAGGGAGGGAGAGATAGATAGATAGATAGATAGATAGATAGATAGATAGATAGATAGATAGATAGATACAGATAGAGACAGAGACAGAGACCAAAAAAAAATAAATAAAGCCAGCAAGCAAGCCAGCAGGCAAGCCAGCAAGCAAGCCAGCAAGCAGGCTAGCAAGCAAGCCAACAAGCCAGCAAGCAAGCCAGTCAGCAAGCCAAAAGAAAAAAGCTGTCAGAGACAAAGGTAATGTAAACTACATAATCTAAAAATCTACATACTGTGAACCCTCCATATGTGTTAGCAGTCTGTATCTATATGTATATACAGATGTGCATAGGGCAAGGGACATACTGCAACTGTTAGTGAAGGCTGGACATACATATGTAGCTGAAGGTTGCTATGTGCACATATCAATATAGGTTGTAGTGTGTGGCATTGAAAACAGCATGCAGTGCAGGTATATGTCATGTGGTGGTGAACTTCTGTGGGACTGAGCCAGTGAGGCCTGCTACAGCTATACGGCCTGAGGACAGCATAATGCATTCTGCACAACACTGTGCAATATCATTACAGAATGGTATGTCTCACAACTGTTTCAGAAGTGATATTCCCACCATGAAAGGTGGGCAGTCTATGTGCCTACATGTGCATGTATATGTACAGCAATGGATGTTTAGAAGTGTGTGTGTGTGTGTGTGTGTGTGTGTGTGTGTATATATATATATATATATATATATATATATATATATATATGTATATACATATATATACATTATCTATATATATATATATCTACATATCTATATATATATATATATATGTATATACATATATATACATTATCTATATATATATATATATATATATATCTACATATCTATATATCTATATATATATACATTATGTATATACATATATATACATTATGTATATACATATATATACATTATATATATATATATATATATATATATATATATATATATATATATATATATACACACACACACACACACACACACACACACATATATATATATATATATATATATATATATATATATATATATAGCGGTGTATATGTATATATATATATATATATATATATATATATATATATATATATATATATATATATATATAGAGAGAGAGAGAGTGAGAGAGAGGGACATGTGGGCAGATGTACTGCAACAGGTGCCTGGTGACCAAGGCATGGACTGAACACCAGTGTTGATACTGCAGTACCATACCCCATTCCAAAACATGTTACCCACTAACTACCACATAGGTGATTGCCTGCCTACCACTGGAGGTGTCAGAAGGGAACATGGGACACAGGTGTAAAATAGTCTCCCCTTTGATATCCACAGTGGCACACTAGTCTTGTAATCCCTGTACATGGTACGTGTCATCACAAAAGGTGTGTCAGCTAGGGAAATGTAAGTCAGTGTGCCCCTCTACACCTCACAATGTCCTATGCAGTATGTACCTCCCATGAGAACTACAGCAAGTGGAAAGGCCACAGACATACCTAACAAAGACTGATAATGCCCTCAAACACATTCCCTATGCAGACTGACTCACAAAACCACAGCTAGAGTGCTTTGCATACTTCCTACACAGAGGTTACCACTGCTGGACATACAGAGTTATGTCACACCCATACCAGTCGGCCAACCACCATGGCAACACCTCACAATCCATCCAGCCTACATGACCTAGGGCCCTAATCCTTGTCACCGCACTCAACAGCACATGCTGGAGGTACAGGTTTCTATACACAAATATGCCATACCCTGGACTAAACCACCCAGCATTAACAAACAAGGCTCCTTATTAGTAGATGTCATACATACCCCTGATTAATGTTATGGAGATAGGTAATATGCAGTGTGAGTCACCTCTGTGTAACCGTTTCACAGGAGCAAGTAAAATCACATTACATGTGTCCCAAAGGGCAGGGTAGCATATGGCTAGGCTGCCCTAGGCCCAGGGCCAATAGCATAGTAACTACCTATGACACAATGCACACACACATGTACTCAGTGCAATACTAGCTATGTGATGTTGAATGAGTGTGTGCAAGGTCTGTAAAGGTGTGATAGCTTAGCGTTTGTGTCTGTCATGGTAGTTTGTGTTGTAGCTGTGAGGCCAGAGAAAGATGTGTCAGTTATTGGGATGCAAACATAGTAGATTGGCATATGTTGTGCTGTAGTTCCCTGTGTATGACTGCGGTGTCCCATCGTAGGCAGAAGCAATACATGTATGCTCAGTAAGTGGTACTGCTGTTGAATCCAGCTCACATATGAACTGTTGTATTACCTGAAGTTGTAGGCCTAAACACTACAGTATGGTGTATGTTCACATTCCCTGGTAACACTGTCTGGTATGTTTCCTGTAGTCTGCACAGATTACATACCTCATGCATAGGTATCTGTAAGTAGGGGCACACAGTACTATAAGGTACACAGTTAATGCTCATCTGTGTCATCATACATTTGTGTGTTGTATGTATGTGTAATGTGTGTGTAATGATGCCTGTACCATGGCCGCAATCACATGTGTGTTACAGGGTATGTTTGTGTACCTGGCAGCATGTATACTCTGTGACAGCAGTATGCTGGCTACATTAACAACTGTGCACATATGTCAGGTAGGGGTATGGCATCAAAGACTAGGGTGGATTACCATTTAAACTGTAAATGTGCATTGCATTCATTGCATGGGATGACAATATTCTTCATCCATTAGCTTGATACATACCCCAGTGTGAGGTTGTGCATTGTATCCCAAACAGTGTGCCGAGTGCTGGTGTATACTGGTTTGTTGTATGGAGTATGGCAGACACTGTCAGACAGTTGTGGGCTGAGCACTGATATGTGGTATCGAACATGTGTATCCCCTGATAGACAGACAGATGCTATATATGGCAGTTAAGTGATATCAGTACATTAGAATATTAAGTGTGCCACATGACTTGCTCACATATTTTTCTTTTCCTTCCAGGGTGATGGTGCATCAGCATAACCCACCTTATACAGCAGCAGAGGATCAGGAGATCCACCAGAGCCTGATGCAGAATTTCTCTGTGCTGTTTTCCAGGACCAGCCAGAACCAGCATGAGAGGGCTGCACTGTGGCAAGATCTTGTCCGTCGGGTAAATGACATAGGCATGCATAACCGGGCATATGATCATGGCTCACGTTACTACACCACATCCAGTTCCACTGACCACAAAAGTACACATAGCAGTTATTGCGTAGCACCGTCATGTGTGTGTGTGTGTGTGTGTGTGTGTGTGTGTGTGTGTGTGTGTGTGTGTGTGCAAATATATGCACCCACAGCTTGTAACACTTGCACAGCATTGTTATGTCCTTGTACACATTGTGTCCCAGGGTGGAGACAATCACTGAACAACTACACACAACCATCAAGTACATGTATACTGTTATTAACAAGGGCTGTCTACACTTGCACTGCATGTTCCTGTGCAACACATAATCTGCATGCTGACACATGTGCAGTGATGTTTTTCCTTGTGATACTGTCACCCACCCTCAAAGAGTATTGTGTATGTGTTGGATTGCAGGTGTGTCTGTGTTTGTATCTGCTGTACTGAGGAGTGTGCCTGTGTGCCTGTGTGCTTGTGTGCCTGTGTGCATGTGTGCATGTGCACCTGTGTGCATGTGTGCCTGTGCACCTGTGCGCCTGTGTGCATGTGCGCCTGTGTGCATGTGCGCCTGTGTGCATGTTTGCATGTGCGAGGTCATTGATAGATGTTGGAGGGACACATTAGATCTCTTCCACAACTACATGTCCAGGATCCAGGACAGTGCAGGATGGTTGAGGCGTTGACATGGATGTATGCCAGCAACATCAACAGCTGGCAGTTGTCGCAGATGACAACAAACCCGCAGCCGCTCCCATAGTGCCAGTACCAGCCCCAGCAATGCTGGGTCTGTGCTGTCATTACACCATCCTTGAAGACCACGTGCACGTGGCTATGGACAGTCCCAGCAGAGACATGTGTCCAGTCAACAACCCACTGCTTCTGATGACAGTACCCAGTCTGGCTTAGTACCTGATACTGCCCGTAGCACCCCTGCCAGGCACAGGTACTGTGTCCGTGGCCAGAGACAGTGATCTGTATGACCTGACAGGTACAGTCTGTGGCTGTCCACAAACACCCGTATATGGCAGCCACATGGTGGAACTGTGTGCAAGCATACACACACACATAATGCTAACACCTAGGGCTAACACATACACACGCACATCGCATCAGCATTGCCCCATGTTGTACTGTTGTCCCTCACTAACACACACACACATACATGTTGATTGGATGTGTCAATGGCAGACTCTGGCAAACCAACTACACACCCTGTGCATATGATGAAACTGTGCCACCTCCTGACATCTGTAACATTGATGCAGGAACAGGATAGCATGGTGCTGATGCACAGGGTGACTACATAACACTGTAGTAATAATATCATGTTGTTAACAGTACAGTGTAATGATATCGTTGTGGGTATATTCAAGCATGCATGATGCATTAACTATGATTGTCATTGTAGTTTTGTATACACCAGTGTTAATTCCCAAAGTGTACTGTCTGCACATGTGCCACATGGCTGTTGTGTGTACCTGTGCCTGCATGTGTTGGGGTGTGGACAGTACATGTGTGATGTTTGCAGCATAGAGTTGCAGGTGTACATTTGTGAACATGGTTAGCATGGAACATGACATGGTTTGACAGTATGCTGTGGGTGATACGGTTTCCAAATGTCAATGGTCTGCCTTCTGGTACTATACACAGCCTACATAGCCTAACATTCCATGGTCATTACATGGTGTCTCCTCAACTGATACACAGATGTAGGAACCTGGTGTCAGTGATATCCCTGCAGCACTACACTATACCAGTAGCCATTCTTACTGAGCCCTACACATCCCTGGGAACATTACTCTTTGGCATATAGCAGTCTCACGTACATGTCAACACACTACGGATATGTCCATCCACGATTGCAAATGCATACAGTGGCCTACAATGCATTCTACACATGACACACCTAACCACCACAAGGGTATCATACAGACAGATACCTGTTGTCCGAGCCATGCTGTATTGCTGTAACACAACTGTAGCATTGTCATCAGCATGTAGTTAACCTAGTATTCCAACAGTACCATGTAGGTGGTAGCACCCATCATGTAGAATGGGTAATGGTGTGTACATGTGGACAAGTGTTATCTTGTCTATCCTGTGATATTCACATTTCCAAAGGTATTCTGCAGTCCCTCAGTGTATCACCTAAGCAAGAAGGTGTCTGTATGCATATCGGCAACAGTTGCCATACACCTACACTGGATGTCCATCACTCACAGACTTTGCTGTGTTTTAACATGTCTGACATATACTCCAGACATGAACCCTCACCCACATTAATCTATCAAAGCTTTCATGGGTGTGTGTCACATAGTTGGCCTAGGACACAGATCACTGCAGTAGCCTGCATTGCCACCAACATACATGTATGGCCTAAGGTCTGGTAAGCTGTGGCACATGCTGGCAAAGGTAAGAACTGTAATCATATGAGGCAGGCTTCACACATAGGAACTATTAAAGGTCACAGGTACATATCTGTATGTGGCACACACATACCTGATGTGTGCATTGAAATTACTGTGATGTAATACAATATATATATATATATATATATATATATATATATATATATATATATATGTCATACAATAATAAAAGCAAAACACAGAACACATTGACAAACTGTATAACAAACACACACATGTCATTTGTAGGATTCAAACCCCTACCTAACTATGTTATGATACTTGAGACAGACGCATTAGTACAGTGCACTATTCGCATTACTGGATGATATTTCTTCTCCTGCTGTATTTATAGGGTGCTGACATCATCAGTCTTTCGAAAAAGGAATGTACATCTTTTAGTGTGTTATCCCAGTCTTCAAAAAGGCCATTCTTTTCACAGAGAATTGCATACATACGCACCCCCCTATACAGACACACACATACATACAGCGTTTGCAGGATTCAAACCCCTACCTAACTATGTTATGATACTTGAGAGAAACATATTAGCACAGTGCGCTATTCGCATTACTGGATAATTTCCCTTCTCCTGCTGTATTTATAAGGTGCTGACATCATCAGTCTTTCCAAAGAGGAATGTACATCTTTTAGTGTGTTATCTCAGTCTTTAAAAAGGCCATTCCTTTCACAGAGAATTGCATACATACACACCCCCCTGCCACCCCACACACACACACAGTGTTTGCAGGATTCAAACCCCTACCTAACTATGTTATGATACTTGAAATAGACCCATTTGCGCAGCGCGCTATTCACATTACTGGATGTTTTCCCTTCTCCTGCTGTATTTATAGGGTGCTGACATCATCAGTCTTTCCAAAGAGGAATGTACATCTTTTAGTGTGTTATCCCAGTCTTCAAAAAGGCCATTCCTTTCACAGAGAATTGCATACATACACACGCCCCTGCTACCCCACACACACACAGCGTTTGCAGGATTCAAACCCCTACCTAACTATGTTATGATAGTTGAGAGAGACACATTAGCGCAGTGTGCTATTCACATTATTGGATGATTTCCCTTCTCCTGCTGTATTTATAGGGTGCTGACATCATTAGTCTTTCCAAAGAGGAATGTACATCTTTTACTATCCGTCAGTATAGGGGATAACAATATATGTGCATTAACAGATGCCTAGTTCAGGGTCACATATGCACACTGGCACTGCCAGGTTATGTTCTATACCATGCTTTGTGACCACAGGACTTGTAACACACAACACAAGTAGGGGGTGTATCCATATACGTCACAGATACACACACCTCTGGGTTGGTACCACTGCACTAAGCATGATAGGCCATACATATACAACTACCATTGTGCAAAACTGCCTTTTGGTTTGGTGTGTAGTTCAGACCACCCCCCCCATACCCAGGAACTGCACCCAGCTTTCCTGGGAACAGTGTAGGATATGAAGGTCTTCACACACACCATTATAGTGGTTGACTTCGGTACACAAATATTGACTGGGGATACTACTCAGGCCCTCAACAACATCACCCTACAGCCACTACAATTTGTGGATCCATGTGCTATGGCACAACCAGTCAGCACACCCACAAGGGGGAAATACATATTGGACCTGATCATCACCAACATGGGGACTCTATGTTCCACACCAGAGGTAGAACCCTCATTGTTAAGATCAGACCATAAACATCTTTCCCTGGACATCCATATCCCGTCCCCACCCCCAGCTAAGGAAATCACTGTAAAGAATTTCTCAAAAGCAGACTTTGCACTTGTGAAGACTGGGGTGGAATACTTCAAAGGCCCCGTGCTGGAGGATAATACAGCCCAATCTGCAGAATCCTTTACAAATGCATTGTATGAGCACCTGCAGGTATGCATTGATCATGCTATCCCAAATAAAACCATGACTCCTCCAAAACAGGAGACCTGTCTGGTTGACCCTGGCCATATATAAGCTGTACAACAGAAGGAGGAAGCTACTACATAACAGAGCAATATCCCACAGAGGGAGGACATCTCGGAACAGTATTGGCAAGACACTTCAATCCCTCATATAATCATCACTTGCACGTTTTGACAGTTAAATTGACCAGACACTACAGATAATCACAAGGCCTTCTTTAGTTATGTCAGGAATATGTGTGGAAACAACCTAGATATGCTCTGAATTGTTGCATAACAACACAAAATATGCCAAACCTACGGACATAGCCTACACCCTGGCAGACAGAGTGTGCACAAACACTCCCCCCCTTACCCCCCAAGGGTACAGATGCCCATCCTTAATGAATGTAACCTCCCTGACATCACAGATGCACAGGTGAAAGGTGCCCTCTCCACAGCAAATAACACAGCATATGTATGGGACCGGACGGTGTCCCAGGCTGTGTCCTACATGAGCTCTGAGTAGAACTGAACACTCACATTAAGTCACTGTTCCAACTTAGCCTTACTACAGGATATGTACCCTGAGAATGGCATACAGATACAGTGCTCCCACTCCACAAAGGTGGTGCCACAATGGACCACAGGAACTATCACCCCATAAGCCTGACTAGTGTGGTAGAAAAAGCTATGGAGCATATTATCATGGAAGTCATAATCAAAAACATTGTGAGCCTCCAGACAGTGGATCATACACAATTCAGCTTTACACATAGTTCATATCTTTGAAATGGTTACTGAAGCCATGGATGAGGGCAAGGTAGTTCACACAGTCTACCTGTACCTTGCAGAAGCCTGCAACACAATACCCCACTCAGGCATCATACATATGCTTACCAGCTTAAATATCAACCCCTATATCACTAGATGTGTTGCTATCTGCCTCAGGGATTTGCAGGTGCCATGTCCAATTCCAGACCAGTTGCAACTGGTGTCTCACTGGGCTCAGTTGTGGAACCTGTTCTGTTCGGTATGCACTTCTCTGAGGTTCAGACTAACACGGGGGATTATGTCTAACAAACGTCACAGATGACTGCTAACCGGGGGCCATAAGCAACACTGCAGCTGACACATGCTTCCTCCATAAGGGTCTCACAGAGATGGATGCTTGTTGCCAGAGCCATGGCCTCGTGCTAAATGCTAAGACATGCATAGTCATCCCCTTTGGGGAAAACAAGGTGCACACAAATCACCACATAAGTGGTAATCCATTAAGTACAGAAGATGTATTTACAGATTTGGGGACCAACATAGATCGTAACCTCTCCTTTGCTAATCACATTGACAGAGTCATTGCAAAGACCTTTATATAGCCCTCCTTATCACATGAGGGTTTGCATGTAGATCATGGGAGGTCATTGTGGCCATCTACTAGTCACTCATCAGGCCCATGTTTGACTACAATGGCCCTTTTGGGGTGTACCTTACCCAACACCTGCAGCAACTACTGTGTCCACAACAGTACCTCCCCAAGAGGATCATGGGCTACACACAGATGTCCTATGCAGCTCAACTAAAGGATCTCCAGCTCTACTCAGTTGCTTAACGCCTACTCAGAGGTAATTTATGCCTGACGTACACAGCCATGTCAAACCCAGAAGTAATAGACATGCTCCACCTCATAACATCCAAGACCCTTAGAGCTACACACTCCAGGGACTTAAACCTCAGCACAAAACTAAATAAGACATGCTGCAGGGACAGATTCATTACCCAGAGGCTCCCCTCACTCTGGAATTGAATCCCAATTAAAGTTAGACATAGCCCCTCGCCAACCCTCTTCCAGCAAAATCCAGCCGCATGGATGGGAAATTGCAAATTCACCCCTGGGATCTCCACTGTGTCCCTGCTTGACAGAGGCACAGCAAACTAGCCTTAAAGGGGTTACAGGCACAGTAGGCTACTCTACCGGGGAGGTGGACACCAAATACACTCTGCCTTGGCTTATAAATTCCCTAGGGCAGACAGCCTAGTATCGACCTCTGCACCCATGTTTATGTTGGGGATGCACAATATTTGTTGCTGATACTGTTTGCAGGTCTTTATTGCCATAACTTTCCCAGTTTCTATGAACAACTTGTGTATCTGCGTAACATGTTTGATCATGACATGGTTCCAGTATATTAATATATGTGTCTGTTGTCATTTAACTGTGTGCACAGGGAAGATTGCTGGATCGTGGGAGGTTCCTGGCTTAACACATACAACTGCCAGATATGTGTGGCTGACTGCTATACTCAGACATGGCCTAAGTGTGTGAGCATGCCCAGTTCAGGCTTTCCATGGTTTGTTGCCTGACATATGTCTCATTTATCCAAGTGTGTGAGCATGCCCAATGTGACCTTTCCATATGTTGTGATCTGAAGTCCACTACATTTGTGGCTGTGTGTGAACATGACCAATATTAACACTTATACTGTGTGTGTTGGAAGTCATGTTGTGTTCTTACTGCCAGACTCCTTTGTGTCATAACTCAACAGGGATTGTGCTGTGCCTGTAGGGTTTCCATTGAATAGTTTGCAAAGACTTGTCAACATTCTTTCATATTGGCTGAGCACTGCAATACTGTCAAGGTGTACTGGTTCAGTACTTTCACTATGGTGCACAGTATCATGGGTTTGAGTCTCATTACTGCTTTGTTCATACTGAGCAGATCAGACTGGTTAAGGGACAGTTAGGCAACTATGAGCATGTTGCATTTTGTTCAGCTATGGCCTACTTAAACCAGACTTGTCCAACATTGCTGTGTATTCACCAACTTGGGTGGACATTGCCAAACATTACTCCACATTGATCACAGTTGTACTAGTTGGTGTGTGTGATTCTGTTCATAGGTTCATACTAGGCTATCTGCCCTAGGGCATTTATAATCCTAGCCAGAGTGTGTTTGGCTTTCAACACACATTTTAAGTGGAGTTTGCCATGACATTTTTCAAGGTTAGTATACTGTGCCTCTGTCTAACAGTGACATAGAAGTGATACACAGGGTAAACCTACAATCTCCCATCCACTCATCCAGATTCCTCTTGAAGAGAGTCAATGAGGGGCTCTGGCTAACCTGGAGTGGGAGTTTACTCAAGAGTGGAGGGAGCCTCTGGGTTATGAATCTGTCACTCCAGCATGTCCTATTTATTTCAGTCCTAAGGTTCAGGTCTCTTGAGCGCGTAGCTTGATGGGATTCTGATTTTCCAAGGTGCAGCATGTCCATTGATTCCAGGTTGGACATGGCTTTATACATCAGGCACAGATCACCTCCGAGCAGATGGTATGCTACTGAGTGGAGCTGCAGTTTCTTTAACCAGGCAGCAAATGGCATGTGTTTGAGCCCTTTGATCCTCCTGGTGAGGTACCTTTGTGGTCTTTCCAGCTGCTGCAGGTGTCTGATAAGGTACATCCCACAAGGGGCATTGTACTCAATTATGGACCTGATGAGGGATGAGTAAAGAGGCACGATGACCTCCCCTGATCTAGATGTGAATACCTTCATGATTAGGTGGGCTATATGAAATGTTTTTCTAAACACTTTGGCCATGTGGTTGTCAAATGAGAGATTGCTATCAACTTGGGTCCAAAGGTCCCTTATCACTTCTTCCATGCTTAATGGGTTACCACCTATGTGGTCATTTGTGGGCACTTAGTTTTTTCCAAAGGGGATGACTATACACTTTTTTGCATTTAGCTTGAGGACATGGCTCTGGCACCAGTTGTCTGTTTCTATGAGGCCTTTTTGTAGGATGCTTGTGTCAGCTGGAGGGTCGATTATGGTGCCCAGTTTGCAGTCATCTGCAAACTTGGTCAGCCACAGTCCTTCTGTGTTGGCCTATACCTCCGAGAAATATATACCAAACAAGGGAAGTCCCAGGACTGAGCCTTGTGGGATGCCACTTGTAGCTGGTTTGGGGTCTGACATGGCTCCAGCATTTCTGATCATGTGGGTTCTGTCCTTGAGCCAGTTTGCAACCCATCTAGTGACATAGGGGTTTATATTGAAGCTGGTGAGCTTAACTATAATGACCAAGTGGGGTATTGTATGGAAGGCTTTTGCAGGGTCCAGGTAGGTTGTGTGGACCACCTTGCCCTCGTCAATGGCCTTGGTGACTGTTTCAAATGACTCAACCAGGTTTAAGAGGCAGGATCTGCCCTTAACAAAGCCAAACTGGGTAGGATCCAGTGTATGTAGGTCCCCAATATCTTTATTTCTGAGGTCCATGATGATCCTTTCCATAGCTTTGCAGACCAAGCTAGTCAGGCTTCTGGGCCAATAGTTTGCAGTATCCATTGAGGCACCACCTTTGTGGAGAGGGACCATTGTTGCTGTACACTGCTCTTTGGGTACATATCCTGTGGTAAGGCTGAGATTGAACAGTAGTTTTATGTTTGTGTTCAATTCTTCTTGGGGTTCATGTTGGCCACAGCCCAGGACACTGTCTGGTCCCATTGATGCTGTGTGTTTTGCTTTGGAGAGGCTGGCTGTTACCTGAGCATCTGAGATGTCAGGGGACCAGCACTCTGCTGGGATAGATATTTGCCCTTTTGGTGGGGGGGGGGTTGCACTGAACCTGTCAGCTCAGATGTTGGCAATGTCTGTGGGTTTGGTGTATATTGTTTGCCATTTTGGACTAATTCTGAGCATATCTGGGAATTCCCACCCAGGTTCCTACCATAACCAAAGAAAGCCTTGTGATTATCCTTAGTGTCCTGTACAATTTTTATCTCAAAGATGGCCTTAGATAATTTAATGTGTGGCCATAGTTTTTCAATAATACTGATCAGAGATGCCTTCCCTTTTTGGGATTTTGCTCTATCATATAGTAGCTTCCTCCTTGTATTGTATGTTTGTTTATGGCTGGGGTCCACCAGACAGGATGCCTGCCTTTGGAGGATTGGATCTTGGTTTTATTTGGGATTGCATGATCCATGCATTCCTGAAGGTATTCATAGAATGCGTTTATAAAGGGTTCTGAGGTCTGGGCCGTATTTTCCACAGGCACAGGGGCTGTGAAGGATTCCACCTCGGTTTTGAGGAATGTGACATTTGCTTTAGTGAAAATTTTTCACTGTGGTTTTCTGGCCATGGGCTGGGGTCGGGTTGTGAATATCCAGTGAAATTACTCTATGGTCTGATCTTACCAGTGAGGGATACACTTCTGGTCTTGGGCATAGAGTCCCCATGTTGGTGATGATCAGGTCCAGTATGTTTTCCCCTCTTGTGGGAGTGGTAGCAAGTTGTTCCATAGCATTTGAGTTTATAAATTCTAGGAACCTTTGGGCTAGGGTATTGCAGCTAGGGTAATGCTCCCACTCTATGTTTGGGTAGTTGAAGTCGCCCAATATAATGGTGTTTGGGGAGACCTTCATATTTTCATGTGTTCTCCAGTCAGCCAAGTGTGGTTCCTGGGTTTAGGAGGGAGGTCTGTAGCAGGCTATGAACTGGAAGGCAGTTTTACCCACTGTTAGTCGGACATGGATAGTCTCTGATGCTTCATGCTGTGCCACCAACCTGGGGTGTGGGTATCTTTGACAAATATTGATACTCACCCTCCTTTTGTAGTTTGTTCCATGTTTTGTGGCTGTAAAGCATGGTATGAGGTGTAACCTTTTAATGCTAGGGTGCTCTTGAGAGCCTTGAACCAGGTTTCTTTTACTGCACAGATATCAACATTCTCCATGTTGAGGAGAGTTTGGAGTGTGTGCATCTTGCAGTTTAGACTTCTGGAATTGAGTAGCATTACTTCTAGTTTCTTATCCCTTGTGATAACTATGGAGGTGGGTTTGTCTTTTGAGCCTTACCTAAAAAAGGCAATATGGGGGTGACAAGAGCCTTTGGCAATATCCAAAAGGCCACAGGTGACAGGTGAAAGCCATCCCTAGCGAAGCATCATGTCTTGTCGAGCATGTCATCCCAAGCTGACAGACATTGGATCCCCTTTCACTGACACCAATACTTAAGCCAATTGTTGTAATTGATCATCTTGTCTTCATATTGTGGCATCATGTTTGGTGAGGGTAGGATGATACTCAAGGTCATCAAGTTTGCATATACTACATGGTGGTAAATGCTGTTTAGCACTACCTTACATTGCTTAACACATGGCAATCATGCCTCAGGTGGGGCTGCAGGGCTGCCTATGTCAGATGCACATAATACACTCCCTGCACATGTTTGAAAACAGGTTGTGTCAACTTAGGCATCCCTTTCACTATATGTGGGAGTCAGAGAGAGGTATCATTTCCAGGGTTCCTACTGAGCCAGTGTATGTTCTATGCGTTGCCTCTTTGCCAAGGCCAAGGCATACTGGGTACGCCTCCTTCTGCCTACTGGGGCAGGCTCAGGTTGTTCCTCCTCCGAGTCACGCTCTGCCTGTGATGGCCTTGGCAATGGTGGGGGGCTGTTTGGCCCAGGCCTATGCTGGTCCTGCTGCAGCTGTTTTCACAGAATCATATTATGTAGCATAGCATATACCATGACAATTTGGGTACATGTAGTTGGTGAGTATTGCAAGGCTCCACCAGATGTGTCCAGGCACTGGAACCATAAGTTGAGCAACCCAAACACACACTCAATTACATTTCGTGTTTGTGCATGTGCCTCATTATGGCATTCCTGTTCAGGTGTGTGTGCATTTCTGATGGGTGTCATCAGCCACGGCTCCAGTGCATAGCCAGCATCCCCCACTAAGTGACCATGTGGGATGTCCCCATTGGCAAATGTCTGGTACAGCTGCATCAGATGCCAGATATGGGAATCATGGTAGCTTCCAGGGCAGCCAGCACACACATTCATTATTATGCCCTGGGCATCACACATGACCTGGCAGTTGATGGAGGGGAAGCCCTTGCGGTTAATGTAGGCCCTACCCCGCTCACCGGCTGGTGCTTTGATGCGTATATGCGTGCAGTCTATTGCACCCACTGCCTCAGGGTATTCTGCTATTTGCTGGAAGAGACGCATATTGCTGGCCAATACCTCACGGGAATTGGGGAAATATACATGATCACGGACATGTGCTGACATGGCATCCAGGAACTAGTGCAGTACCCTGGATGCTGATGCCTGCGATATCCCCATCATATCACCAGTTGATCTCTGGAAGGTACCTGTTGCTAGTATTCTTAGGCCAACACATGCCTTGGTTTCCACTGGGATGGGTTCCCCTCTGTTGGTTCTGTGTGTGAGGCGTGGCCTGCACAGCTCAACAATTTGCTGCAGGAGGTCTCTGTCCACTCTATAGCGCTCCACTATCTCCAGCTCATGTAACCCCTGGTAGGTGACCCTGGGTCTGTACACTCTTCTTCGTCTCCTCACTGTGGGTTGTCCAGCAGCATTTGCATTGTCACCACCCTCAGCATGTTGCATATGTCACCTTATAACAGCAATGGCAGCCCCTAGCATTTTTTGTCTGAGTGTAGCTTTTTCAGTTTTCACTTCTAGTAGCTTACTCCAGTGTTGCAGTGTCTCTTGAGAGAAACAAACTGCACTGTTGTTTGCAGAGTTTTAAATGCTGGGCTGGGCTAGTGTTCTGCCTGTGTAATTGCCTGATTCTGATTGTTTTCACCTGCTAGCTCTGCTAGTACTCCCTGGTAGCTTCCTACTATTTGTTGTGCTTCCTTTTTCCTTTCTGTTTCCTCAGGGGGGAGCGACACGCATACAAGCACAGACACGCTCACAGCAGCTCACACGCACGCACACATGCTTAGACGGACTACAGCTTGCTTATTTGGGTTAAAATGCGTGCACACCAGCGCAAACACGCTTACAGGTCTTTAAACAGCCTTATACATGCTTACTCCAGATTAAACGTGCGTACTCACGCTTTCACGCGAGCACTCTGTCTTACTCGGGTTTACAAGCGCACACGCGCATACCCACTCAGCAAGAAACTTTGGTGTTATCCACAGTATATACCTTCCATTTCTTGGCTTTCCCTGGCCTACCTGTTGACACACCTCTTTCCATGATGTCTAACTGACAGCTGACACATGCCACTCTGCTCCTATGAGCTTCACTACTTTCATACATATCCACCTTGTAATGTCACCTATCTCCTACTCTGTTACTCCCCATATCCTACTCCTACACTCCACTGACTGTGCTCATTTGCTATGTAAAAGTGTGATTCACTATCCTAACACTTATTTGCATAGGATTGTCTACTAATGCTTGGTTACATGTCGTAGACTAGGCTTCTCCCCTTAGCAACCCCTACTCGGTGGCGATGTTGTCTTCAGCCTGCTATTCCCTTACATTGTAATTTAACAGTTTTCATAGATTCCACGTTTGTGGCTTTTATTTTCTTATTTTATGATATTTTATAGCGCACCCCATTTGTGCGGCGCTGCGCTACGCTTAAACATCGGAAATCGCCAAAAAAAAAAGTATTTTTATTTTAATTTTGCATCTGAGAACATTTCCAATGGCCGTATATTTGGCCATTGGCATGCTTCCTCAACCATATGCAACCTTTATTTGGAGCTGACAAGGCTCCATTGTGCTATTTGCAGAACGGTACTCAGTTGTCAACTGAGTACATTTCTGCAGCTAACACAGCTCCTACTCGGACAGGTTTGTGCTTCCTGGATCGCAAATTTATCTCATTTGCATACCTTTCGGCTGCAAATGAGGTAATTTGCATATCCCAGCCCTGTCCATGTAGGAGACGTTTTAGGAGCTCTCTTACACGCCCCTACAAGCTGTTCCTGGATCGCTCGTCGGACATGATGGCTGCATGGAGTCTTACTCTACTCGTACACTTCGTGCAAGCCATCGTGAATCCGGCCCAATGTCTAGCTGCATAAAAATATCACAGCAATATAAGTAAATTAATACTGAAAGTTCCAAGAAAGAGAAATGTAAAACTACATTTCTGTGTAGAGTTGCAAAGTGGCGTTTCCAAGACATAGACACACCCTGGGATTCAATAAAATACTTACCGCTCATGATAATTGCCAATATGGATTGGTCAAATGGAGCAATGGTGAAAAAAGGAGAGAATGCAATATGAAAGAACTCATTACTGACTCATTTGCATGTCTCTAATCGAATACTAGCACTGCCAGACTTGACTGCACTAATGTTCTCCATAGCAGACGATGCATGATATCAGTAAAGGTACACCCCTACATGCACAATTGTATTTGGCTACAAACACCCATTCAGGCATACACACACACACACACACACACATATATATATATATATATATATATATATATATATATATATATATATATATATATATATATATATGTGTGTGTATATATATATATATATATATATATATATATATATATATATATATATATATATATACACATATATACACTGATGCACCACAGACATCCTCCTCCACATCTACCCATATTCAGTCATCAACAAACAAGCTCTCTGCACTTGATCACACTCACCGAAATATGGAAGAATGTAGCCATATACTCATATAGTAGTGTAGCCAGAGCATGGCAAGTCAGGCAACTGCAAAGTGTTGGGGGGTATGATCAGCCAATCTTGATATCTCTTTAATGCAGTACTGACTTTGAAAAAGCAGTATTGTATTTGTGGACAAAACTGAGAGTTGTAGAACTCTATGTGTGGTCTAAACTGAAGCAACTGCTTACTAAAGTTTAAAAGTAAAAAAATATATATTTTTAACTAAAAAGTTCTGTAGTGCTCCATGCAGGCAGGGTATAAACTGTAGCAACTGTTTGCTACATTTGTAAAATGTTTTGTGCATCTGGCCACCTGGTTGGTATGTCAGTAGAGGGAACATCCATTTTTTTTGTTTTTCAATGGAAGAGTTGGGGGGAGATGTAGATTTAAGTGTAACAAGATGATCACTTACCAATGTTGAGATTGGCTTATTATAGTGAAGTGAAGTGCGAGGATGGGGCATTGGTTCATAGTAATGGTCGAGGGAGCTGTTTGAACCAGCTGTACTTCTGTATACACATGAGCACCCCAACACCCACAGACACACACAAACACACACACCTACACACACACACACACACACACACACACACACACACACACACACACACACACACACACACACACACACACACACACACACACACACACACACACACACACACACACACACACACACACAATCTCAATCTTATTAAAGAAGCTGAGACTTCAGAAATACTGAAAATTGAAAGTTCTTTTTCATGCTTCATCAGGGCACTAACTAAACTCTTCAGAACAAGCACATGGGCCACAGCAAAGATAGAAAATTCACAGCCTAGTCTACATTATTTTATTCTGGTAGAAAGCGTAAATGATGTAGCACATCCTCAGATTGATTTTGTGCTACTTTGAGACCATCCTCTTATCTCTACAACTTTAATGATTTAAACGGAACAGAAATGCAGAGTGTGGTTATTTAATCCTTCAGTTCTGTAGGGTCAATAGATCAGATTTGTGCTAGCGGTTAGAATGCAGCAAATTTCAAGAGAAAAAAATATAGGCCTTGCTGTTTCACTTGCATTCCTGTGGGAATTAGGAAAACAATAATTTGATGGAAGTCTAGTTTACTTTCTTCAAAAAATGATAATACAAATAAGTTATATTTTGTATTGGAAATGTAGCTTTTCACAAGTAAGCCATGAGCAGTGTAATTTGTTTCTTTTTTTATCATTGATTTCAAGGAATGGAAAAGCTAATCTGGGAAATTCTGATCTGAAGAGCAGGAAAGGGATTTGTGTGGCTTTATTCACCGTAGTCTGTATAAATTAACATGCTGAAGGTATGCAATTAACTTTATTTTGCAGGTTATTAAACATGAAGCAGGTGCTTGCTATAACCTCAAACCACTATAAATTTGCATTATTCTTAGGATTCTGAAATTGTGATATGATTTAAATTCCCTTCTGGATTTACTGATCCATCAAACAAGTCATGCTTCCTTAAAGCACCAGCTGAAGTTCATTACACTGTATGGAAACATTTCATTCTCACACTGAAGGAATGGAGCAGTAATGTCCTCTTCATGCACATTTATTTGATAATTATGTATAAAAGGAACAGCTTTTTGTGACAGCCAGAATAAGGATCAGAATCATACATTAATAGCTTCATATAGTGTTTCCATCAGTGTATAGGGTTCCCACAAGGTAAAAAGGGCTTTTAGATAATAATAACTCAAAGAGGTGAGACAGAGTTTATGGATGAAGTGTAACTGTCCATTTACAAGCATTTAAAACATTTTTTTGAGACCACACCTAATGGAGGAGACAGAAACCTTTATTTACCATGACAGCATTCATTTACTACCTTATCAATTAATTACATTGTTACAATGTGCTAGACAAAAAGACTATAATCTGCACAGTATGTTTATTTTATTTATACATTAGTTACACTTTGTTGAACTTGTCAGTCCCTCTAGGCCAATGTCTGCTTTTCAGGGCAGACCCAAAAGGTGATATTCATACTAACTAGGGGAAATTTGGCCAGGGCACCAAGGAACTTCCCCTATTCTTTGGAGGACAGGAAGTGATGCACTCCTTAGAGCTGCTAGCTGGTGCTGAAGGGCTGCTACTGCAGTTCTGGGGATTCTAAGATGAGGAGAGTACAGCACAGATGGGAATGGGGAGTAGAAAAACATTTATTGCAGGAAGGAGAAGGGAATGAACTAACTGTTACAGTATTGGAAATTGGAGCTAAAGAAAGGAGGAGAAGCATTTTGGAGTGATATTGTGGAGAAGGTATTACGGGAGGAAGAACTAAGAGGTTGGAAACAGAAGCAGCAGCTGGTGAAGGGAAAACACTGGATGTATTTGGCTGGTAGAGTAGCCAGTTTTAAGGGTTTACCTCTGCAACAGGGTTTTTTATTACAAGAAAGAATGAGTTATGTAGATGCAGCAAGGCAAGGAAGAATGTTAGAAGGAACTGAAAGGAGATAAACATTTACAGTTTCTTTATAGCCACAGAGAAAATGACCAGTGGTAGGAATAAACAGTAAAAATAATTGCAGTGTGAGCAGGTATGTCTTTATGGATTGTATTATTTTGTCACTTGGGTTTAACAATAAAGACATAAAGCAGTTGCCTATTTCAATACCACTTTCCTACTAATTCTACAGCAGCATGCCCCAGCTCGATTAATAAGAATAAGCTCCAAAGCTGCCCCTTGGCTTTCCAAATCAACCAAACAAACTATGCTAGATAGAAATAAAATTTGGACTAAATGGAGAACCTGTAAAAACCCTGATGACCTTCTACACTTTAAACACCTTAGAAATACTACAAAAAAACTCATCCATCTTGATAAGAAAAACTATTACCTTCAATATCAACATAACCAAAATTACAACCCTAAAAAATTCTGGCCCGGAATCAATAAACTTCTACATCCAGGGAATACCAAAACTCCCACACCTACTACCTTAGCACAAACTTCACCCAACATAATAGCCGATACCTTTAATAACTTCTTCTCTGAAACAGTCACCTCTTTAGCTAACACCATGACTCCCCCTTCCCCTCAACACACCTCTCCTCCAAATAACACCCGCACCCTAAAATTTAGCACAGTCTCCACAGCCCACATACGTAAGTTACTCTCTCAACTTAAACCCTGCACCCCTTCAGCCGACAAACTACCAGCTGAATACCTACAACTAGCAGCATCTGAACTAGCTTACCCAATCTCGATCTTAATTAACAGAACAATAACCGAATCTACTATCCCATCCTGCTGGAAGGTCTCCTATATTATTCCCTTCATAAAGGAGGTCACTCTAATGAACTTTCTAATTACCGACCTATAGCCCTACTTTCTCCTCTATCTAAAATTATGGAACGTTGTATTCACCAACAACTCCTAAATCACCTCTTGCAAAATAGCCTACTAGTAGACTCACAACATGGTTTTAGGCCCTACCATAGTACTTCCACCGCCCTTCTCTCCTTCACTGACACAATAAACAGAAATCGCAATAACAACCTTTTCTCCTCAGCCCTATTCCTAGACCTCTCAAAAGCCTTTGATATGGTTAACCATCAACTACTCCTAGATACATTGACATCACTTTCACTTGACTCTTCAGCAGTACAATGGTTTGACTCATATTTGAATGATAGAAAACAAGCTGTCCTCTGGGACAGCCATATATCCTCACAGCTCCCAATCAATATCGGTGTTCCTCAAGGATCCATCTTAGGTCCCCTCCTCTTCTCTACATTTATAAATAACCTGGCTACTTCACTCCCAACATCCACTTGTATTCAGTATGCAGATGATTCAACTCTCATCTGTTCTGCTTCATCTTCAGGAGAACTCCACTCTTCAACCCAGAAACTCTTTACTACGGCTGAAAAATGGTTCCAACATATCTGTCTCCTCCTTAATCCCAAAAAAACCAAATTACTACTCTTTACACCAACACTTAAATCTCCCCCTATCTCATTTTCCATCACATCTGGCAATGGCACGATCATCAATCCTGACTGTTCCACTAAACTCCTAGGCGTTACTATAGACAATCAACTGAGTTTTGACTGTCACATTGATCTAACCATCAAGGCTGTTAATAAAAAGATAGGTGCCCTTTACAGACTTAAGCCCTTTCTTACTGCAGCTACCCGAGTGTCTCTTGCCCAAACTCATCTCCTATCTACACTACTGTATGCCTCCTCCTCATTTATTAACATTTCAAAAACTAACCACCAAAAACTAGCCACAGCCTATCATAGTACTGCCAGGTTTGCCACTGGTTCCCCATATCGAACTCACCATTGTCATAATCTCAAAATCCTTAACTGGCTAGAACTACAGAATCGAATTCTCCTACAGCAATTACATATCACCTACAAAATTCTCCATTACCCCTCTAATACACCCATACTTAATAACCTTATCACCCCATACAAAAATCTAACATCCCTTCGCTCAGCCAACAAACTTCTAGTAGCTACTCTCAAATCTTACAACAAAGCAGGTGACTCCTTATTTGCTAATACTGTAGGATCTCACTGGAACAAACTCCCCAAAGAACTAACCACTTTAAGCTCACCCCACCTTTTCAAAAAACAAACAAAAAAACATTTGCAATCTCACTGGCTATGCCCCTGCTCAAATCCTGACTGAGCTTAAAAAACAACCACTCTCTCTCTCACCCTACATTTTGCTCTTCTACCTACCTAATTCACTACTTCTTTCCTCCAAGAAGTAGACCTAGCAACCCACCAGCCTGCTTATTTACTCCTACCTACCTCTTTTTATGTTACCACCACTATCTCTAACCTGTTTTTCTCTCCATGTATCTAACCCAGTTCCAATCTTCCTGTGTGCAAATATCTATCCTAATAATAGTACTCATCACTATATCCCTGCTACTAACTGACTTCTATGACTAAAGTTTTACAAACCCTCTACTTGTCCCTATTTTTCTCCCTTCTTCATCTTTTTTTAGCACTCTATCTATAGTAGTTATTTAAATTATAGTGATTCTGTACTGATGTTTATTTCTTGTTTAAATTGCCTTCCCATTACTATTCTATATATCAATTTTTCCCTTAGTTGCCTGCATGCATTAGTTACTTGTTATTTACTTGTTATTTACGTGATATTTGTTAGTCACTTAGTTTTATTAGTGGAGCTTTTCTCCTCGGGCCTCTGCTGAAAATGGACATGTATCCAGCCAGACTAGCCCGGTCAACAAATGTAAAATAAAAATAAATAAAATGAGCATTAATTAATTAAAATAAAAATGGATGTTTTTGAGTGCTAGATATCAAATGTAACAAAGATAAAAAAGACAAAGAATACAGGTAGAATGAGGGGGTCAGATTGTTCAGTCAGTAGGAAATGAGATATTCTGAAATAAGAATTTTTATGAAAAATAAAGAAATAAGAATTTTAGATGTAACAATAGTAGAAGGGTAGTGATGTGTGATAAGAGAATGAGCTAAAAATGTATAGATTAATAGTGATTTATGCATATACTAGCATGATAGAGAGAAAAGAGCTCTTTAAAGAAACGTAAAAAAATCTCTTAGTAAATATGTCAAAAGTGATGGTAGAAGATGTTAACTGTAACCTGAGGAAAGAGGAAAAATAATATAGGATATTAAGATGTTGAGGACTTAATAAAATGCAGAGATTTAGAAGTAAAAAAAGACTAAACATTGTACATATAAAAGGGGAATTTTAAGACCAAAACTGGTTATATAGTTTCCTCTAAAAACATGAAAGAAATAACAGGGGGAGTACAGATGTCAGAGTTTTCAGATCATAGAGCAGCATGGACCAGTATGGGAAAGATAGCAAAAATTAAAGGAGGGAAAGGGATAAATAGATAAATTGCAGAGTTTAAAAAGAAGGAAGAAATGATACAAGGGAAAGGTATATTATGGATAGATCATATGACATATGATGTGATAACTTCAGAAGGGTCAAGTATTTGTTTAGATTTCCCCCTAGAACAAGGGAATAAATCTAATGATATAGCTATTTCACCTGAGATGAATGATAGAATCTCAGGAATAGGTACCCTTCCTAAGAAAGGGGCTAATCATATAACATTGAATCAACATTTACCGGTTTTCCTAAAACAGACGTTTCACAGGAATCCACGTTCAATGAGCCAGGACAGAAAGCGGAAGAAAGTAATGAATTAAATAGCAAGTCATTAGTCATTAATCTGTCAACTTATTCTTTGAAGCAACATGAGATAAGTTTGCTGGAAAGAGGTTTAACTTTTATTCCCTCATTAAAATCTGATTTGAGTGAATTTGCCATAGAAATGAAATACTTTGCACGCAATGTTACTTTGAAAAGTATTTTTGGGAATAGAGAGCAAGAAAATAGAAAACTTGGGAAACCAAGTGCTTTTGTCCCTACAAATCTTCCAGCAGTAGAATTATTTTCTTGCATGTGTATAGATGCAGTAGAACAGCTAAGAACTAAGAAGAACTCTCATCACTACCATAACTTAACAATCCAGGAAAGGCAGGCCATGATAGACTTGCAGCATAATGATGAAATTGTGATAAAACCAGCAGACAAAGGAGGAGCTGTTGTGGTTCTCTCTGCTGAATGGTATAAGATGAAAATGTATGATATGCTTAGTGATTTAGTGACTTATAAGGAGATTGATACATCAAGTCTGAATAAGCAGATCAGTAAGGTTCAAGATCTGTTGTACTCTATGCTTATAGAGGGTAGTATAACAGAGGAGCAATATTACTTTTTTAAAGTGGAACATCCCACAATCCCCTCTATAAGTGGGTTACCTAAAGTACATAAAAATCCTATAAACCCACCATTACGACCTATGGTATCAGGACAAGGATGCTTGACGGAATCCATGTCATTGTTTGTGGAGAGAAGTCTCAAGCAGATTTTGCTGAAAATTCCTAGTGTACTGAGGGATACGGATGATTTCATATAGAAACTATCACGGACTTTAGAAACCTTGGAAGAGAGAGAAGATTTGCTATTAGTTACTATGGATATCACTAGTTTATTCACCTCAATACCTAATGACATTGGTACTGAAGCAGTAAGAAGGGCCATTGAAGAAGAAAGTAAAGATCATGCACATGCCAATCTAATATGCTTACTATTGGAAGTTTTATTGGACACGAATATATTTCACTATGGGAATTCCATCTATTGGCAACGATGAGGCCTAGCGATGGGCACACCTTGTGCGAACAGTTACGTGAATATTGTCCTTTTGAAATGGGAAAGTGAATATATTCTTGGTGAATGTAATCCTTGGCTAAAGAATGGGAAATATTATGGTCATTTTGTTGACGACCTTTTTCTCCTTTAGAGAGGTAGCGAAGACCATTTTAAGTTGTTTCAGCAATATTTGAATGGAACTACCTCATTCTTGAAATTTACCAGCCAAGTGTCGCATAAGCAGGTAAATTTCCTGGATTTGAGTATCATATTAACACAAGATGGTAGTGTTGAGACCACACTCTATAGAAAATCTCCATGGAGAAATCATTATCTCCATAAAAGTAGCATGCATCCTAGACATGTTACCAACAACATTATGAAGAATGTGATAGTAAGGATTAATAAAAGATGTACACAGGAATCTGTGATCCAGCAAGAGATGACTAATTTGCAGAATTGTCTTCGAGCATGAGTGTATTCAGAGAAGGATATTGCTATTAATACTAGTAAATCTTATGTGAAGAACAGATGGAGTTCTAGGATTCAAGAGAAAGACAAACACACTTTACCTTACACGCAACTATGCATTACCTATAGCACAGATAATAGCCAAGTTTAAGACATCATTGATGAGTTTAACTCAAGATTCTAGGATACGTTCTATAGTAGGAGACAACCCGCACTTCAGTTACAAAAATAAGAAAAATATTAAACGTCTCTTATGTATGAAAGATGGGTGTCAGAAACCCATTGTAATAGGGAGAAAAGAAACATATCAATGTGGCAATTGTTCTGCTTGTAGACACATTGTTAGTAGTAACACATTCAATTATCCAGGGCTGAATAGAATCTTTACTTTTAACTGCAAAGCTACATGTGTCACCAGAAACGTTGTTTACTTGGCCACTTGCAAAGAATGTTCAAGTTTCTATGTTGGGAAAACCAACCAGAACTTCAGAAAAAGAATATTGCGGCATTTGGGGGATATTAGAAGAGGAGACATTCACAATGCCTTGGCAGTGCATGTATTAGAAAATCCGAATCATAGTTTTCTATTTAAAGCTATTGAAAATATAATTGAAAACATCAAGAGAGGTAATATAGCGAATAAAACAGAAGTTTGTGAAACCAAATGGATCATGAATTTACGAGCAGATCGAGCCCCTGGCCTTAATGCCATTATTCCACTTAAGCCAATATTGAAGACAAGGAGACCTACCACTGGTTGAATGGTGGGTGTGTGGTTGAAGCAAGAATTTTAGTGGATGAAGATGAAATCCATGGAGGCGTTGTTCCTCATTTGAATTTTATTGGTTAAAACTCATATAAATATAAGCAATGGTGTCCCTATTCAATTGTGATCTGATGAAGGAACTTCCGAAAGCGCTTATCATTTGTTTATTTGGGACTTTGTTATATTTTGCATTCAAGATTATTTTTGGAGTAACGTTGAGTCGTTTGGTTATTTGGCTTTAGCACTTCCGACCGTTGGGCTTTGGTCTTATGCTTGACTAAGTACACTAGTTTATGCTTGGGGCGCTGTTTACATCAATATATCATTTACTCAGCATTTTGGTTTTGGATACTGTCATATCGCTGAATTATCAGCTTCAAGTTTAACCAAGAGGCTGTTAGCTTTTCTTCACAGTGTTTATAGGTGAAGGAGCTTGGACATCGGCTCTAGTGTAAGCCTTCATTTGAACATTTGAAACTGCTATATCGCTGAATTATCAGTTTAACAAAGAGACTGTTAGCGTTTCTGCGCAGTGTTTATCGGTAAATAAGTCTGGATATCAGCTCTATTGCAAGCCTTTAATTGAACACTTTGAGTTTGTTTTAAGACATTGCTACAATATATTGACAAGTCTTCTGACTTATGTTTACTGATTTAAGAAGAGCTAAAATTTTATGGTGTTCCATTTACGAGTGAGCTCGGAACACTTGCAGTGAATTATAAGACACTAGATGCTTGTTTTATTATACTAGGATGCATTCGAATGTACTTGAAGCTTTTAACTATAATGAGACATTTGTTACACTGTTGCAGTTTGAACAATACTTTTTGAAAGCAACAACGTTTTATGCTTTTTAAACAACAGTATCTTTTTGGACAGTTTCACTTGGTGGAAAACCAAGCATTGGACGTGCTTTATAAGCACTCTTTTAAATAAACAATTTAAAAATTACTATTGTTGTGTTCAATATAGCTGTGGAGTAGCGGTGTGATTTTTACAGATTTTTGTTCTGATTTGCTCACCGCTACCTTATCAGTGAGCTATACGTTTTACTAGTATCATATGACAATGAGACCATTTTATAAAAATTGGAAAAGTAGTGGTTAACGTATAAGCATATGTATACAAAATATATTTAAAAATGGAAAGAAGAATAAAAAATAAATAAGATGAAATATAAAGATTGTTTACAGAATTATGAGAAAGAGAACAATGAAGTGACAGATTAATGGAAAAAAAAACAAAAACAAATGTAAGAAAACACTAGACAAAAAAAATGATATTAGAAAATTATATAACATTAAAAGAAGTAGAAAGGTGATAAAAAAGATAAGATTGAATCATTGCCAAGAGTGGATAACATAAGTTATGATTATTATAAGGAAATTAATGAAGATAAAAGATATTTTTTGAATATTAAATGAGTGGATGAATGAAGGTATAATGGAAGAAGACATATATGGTGGAGTGATAAGACTGATATGGAAAAGTGATGAAAGAAAAATGTGTATATATGAAAAAATGGAGAATATAACATTATGAAATACCTATAAAATAGTTATATAAATACTACAAAAAAGGATGCAGAGAGTACTGGATAAGTTAGTAAGATAATGGATCTATGACATAAAAGGAAGACAGGTGAAAGAGATGTCAATTATAGTGGAAGGAGTAGCAGAGATGATACTGAAAGTAAATAAAGAAGTAAGACTGACAGCATGTGATATAATATCTAAAGCCTTTGATAAACTTGAGCCGTGAAGCAATGTGGCAGATTTTAGAGGCATATGACATAGAAGAAAAAATATGTAGTAAAGAAGTGCTATTAAAATTCATGTGTGCAAGTTATGATAAATGGATGGGGATGCCATTAAAATTCATGGGTATGAGTTATGATAAATGGATAGATGGGGAAAATAAATATTAAGAGAAGAGTAAAGCTGGGATACCTAATCAGTATGCACTTATTTGTATTTGTGATGAATACAGTAGTCTAGACTTATTTATGTAATGAGGGAGACAAGATGTGAGATGAAAGGAAATGTTATATTACCAACATGTATGATATATACAGATAATTTAGTTCTAATAACAAAAAAAGAAGGTATGGATAAGTGAGGTTGCAATAAGGATTGGAAAGCTGTTAAAAATCCAGTCTGTAGTTAAACAAAATGAAGTGTAAAAGATTTGTTGAGTTAAAAATAAATGTAATATATTTCACAAAGGAAGTAAAGTTTTGGAAGTAAAATTTTATGAGCATGAGAGTGTAAAAAGTCAATGGAAAGAGATACTGTAACAAATAAAAAATGTTTATGTTGGTGTTGAAGTTTTTATTTATCATTTCAGGAAAAAGACATGCTGAATACTTAAATATTAGAAAAAATTATGTATTTAGGTGGAACACACACACACACACACACACACACACACATATATATACATATATATATATATATATATATATATATATATATATATACATACACACACACACACACACACACACACACACACACACACACACACACACACACACACGCATATATATATATATATATATATATATATATACATGTGTTCCCCACTCAACTGGAAAGCGTTATTAGATATTTTTAGCTTCATTTGAGGCTTAAGGCTGAACTTGGTAAAAAGAGGGATAATTTATAGTTAAAAAAGAAGGTGGTTTGAAATTAAAAAAAAAATCAGTGGTACATTTAGCATCTTTGCATTTATTCTGGGTAATGAGAAAGATAAAAGAAAGTCAGAAAGAAATGATGAAATGATAGGTACGGTGCTATATCATCATCATCCCACATTTTCCCAAATTCTACATGGGTTTGGTGTGTCTTGTCAAATATTGCCATCTCTCTCTCTCTCTCTCTATTCAGTGCCATACTCCTACATTCTTCAACACTCATGCCTGACTACTGCAAACCTTGTCTCACACAATCCATCCACCTGTTTGCTGGACACTATCATTTATAGGTTCATAGGTGTCTCTTGTCTTCTTTCTTCTGCTTTTCTGCACATGTGCCTGAACCACCATAATCTGTTCTTTTTGACATTTTCTGCAATTGAGGCTACTTTGGCTTCTGCTTTTGTGTCCTCATTTATTCACAGGCCCCACAGTGTGCATCCTACCACCCATATTAGGCATTTCATTTCCATCACCTCTAGCTTCCTCAGCTTCTTTCCTTTACTATACAGTTTTCTGTACCATACAGCAGTACTAGTTCCATGTTACTTTTCAGCTTCTTTGGCATTCTACTGCCATACGCTCTCTCTGACACTCTATTCCAGTTGGCTGTAGCCTCTCTGATTCTAGCTTTGACCTCCTCATTCAGACTTCCCTTCTCCTCAACCAATTCTCCCTGATACTTGAAGCTGTTAACGTGTTCCACTATTTTCCCTTCTATCTCACTTCTCAGCTTCTTCTGATTTCTTCATTTGCTGCCATTACAACTGTCTTATCTGTACTCAATTTCATCCCATGTGCCTTCAGTTTTGCATTCCATTCCCCTATCCTTTGCTGAAGTTCCTGCTCAGAGTCTGCTTGTAATGCCACATTGTTGGCACACAGCATCTTTATTGCTCTTTCCCCTTCAGTTTGCATATGTAGTCCATCACTGGTAAGAAAAGCAGTGGGCTCAAAGCAGAATCCTGATGCACATTGAGTCCCACTTTGTAAGACTGAACACTGTTCGTACCTAAGTCTTTGGGTCTTTGTACATAGACTGCACTAATTCTGCCAATGTCTATGGGACTTTGAACCACCACAGGACTGCCTAAATCATCTTTCTTGGAACCTTGTCATATGCTTTCTCCAAGTCTAGGAATGTCTCATATTCTTTCCTCATCTCTAGCTTCTTCTCATGCATCTGTCTCACTGTAAATGTGTGGTCAGTTGTACTGAATCCTGATCTGAATCTGAATTGTTCATCACCCAGCTTACTTTCTACTACTCTGCGTAAGCTCTAGGTTCTAAAAAAAGAACACTCATCCATCTACCTACTTAAGTGAATAAACTACTTAAAACTTCAACAGGGCATCTTTATTCCTCACACAAAAAGGGCATCAGAGAGACAGTTTCCTAGATTCAATGGACTGAACTTCAACTCACAGAAGTGGCTGAAATGTAGTCATTGACTTCTGTGCAGGGCATCTTTATTCCTCACACAAAAAGGGCATCAGAGAGACAGTTTCCTGGATTCAATGGACTGAACTTCAACTCACAGAAGTGGCTGAAATGTAGTCATTGACTTCTGTGTCTCTCCATTTTACCAATCGTAAATAGTGCAACCATAAGTGATATATCTAGTCAGACATTTGATGCCAGATACAGATGGTCTTATTTATACAAATGAAATAAAACATCATCGTGTGTGGCTAGAAATGTATGAAAAACATTGCTTACTTTTGACTTGTGAAACTGAGTATGTTAAAAGTGTATGACTACAGATCAAACATCCTGAAAATTGCTCTTGTGACAAGGGCACACCCATGCAAAAATGATAAGATATGTCAAACTGGTAAATTATTCATCTTATGTTTGATAGGCTTCATAATATATATCAACAAATGGGATATCTTAAATTACAGCTCAACAACATATTTCAGGGATGGCATATATTTACCAAACAAGGCATTGCAAACGCCACTATTATATTCATGAGAGTGTGGGAAAAAATAGGAGTCAAAGTGGACTGGGAATTAGTGATGTCAAAGAAGACACTACAAACTGTATCACTGATAGCTATATATATGAATTCCATACAAGTTGTTAAAAGACAGCTTATTGAATGAGGAAAAAAGTCTGTACAGCTGATTGAATTGTGGTACATGGGGGTTGGGGAATTTTCTCTTTCCCTTTCTATAGTACAATCTTGGAGTTACTATATGTAGTTAGCAGGGCTGTGGCATGACAGCTTACCCACCTGCAAAAAAAAAAAATAATGGATTTCATTTTTATGTTTTATTTTTGATAGACTGGCTGATCAAGAAGTGCTTGATCAACTGACTTTCGAAGTGTTGAGTTTTCAGTATATTGACATCCATCCATCCATCCATATATAGATATATCTTTCTTCTTTCTCTGTGTGTGTGTGTGTATACATGTATATATATATATATATATATATATATATTTATATATATATACACACACACACACACACACACACACATATATATATATATATATATATATTTATATATATATATATATATATATATATATATATATATATATATATATATATATATATATATATATATATATATATATATCTGTATAGACATTGTTACAAGTACAAAAGTACAACAAATAGAAGAATGTAAGCATCTCTTACAAACCTTAGAATGATGAGGGTAAGTAACTTAACTGATAATGATGAACTATTCTTGGAAGAAGGGGCTGTGAAGAATTTAGACACCGTTATTTGCGCTAGGATGTCTGGCTGAGTTTTTGTACATGATTTCAGATTAACCTATGTATTATATGCCAGCATGACTAGCTATGATATTGTAAATAGGTTCTTACATGTTGATTTATGATCTGTTTGTACAGAATATTTTCAAGACTTGAATAGTGTCCTTTTACATTTCTAGCTGCTCGTGTTTGTGAAGAAAGATTCTAAAGGCAAAGTGTCTCAGATTCAACTGCTATGCAGATGATGTCATCGTAATGTTGGCAGTTGCTATGTGTTATTGTCAGAAACTGAAAGCCAGGAAGGAACTTTAGTAAACCACTGTTGCTTTAGAACTGGAATAGTTGTGACAGTTAGGCTAGTCTTTAAAAGATCCTGCTGAAGACAGTTAATAGACAGTTATCAGTTACAGTTGTGAGTGGTTCACAGATGTACTGTGTGGTGGATACCCAAAAGGACTCACCAAGAACTGTAAGCCTGCCTTTGCTCTTTTGTAGTAATTTAGTTTAGATCAGGGGCAGTGTTCTTTAGTCAGATAGGAAATTATAACTAATCAGTTAGATCAGTTAGGGTTTTTCTAAATGTTGGATTTCAATCCTTCAGTATTGATTTCATTTTCCTGGTGATTGAGTTCTGTTTCTTTATTGGAAATTATTGTCTTGTATTTTTAATAATTTTGCTCATTATTAAATATTTTTATTAATTTACATTGTGGCTGGCTGGTCAATCAGTGTTTTCTTTAGTGATTTGAGAATGCTTATACTTGGCTTGGTAGTTTCCCTGGCCACTCCGAAAGTCTAACTGCTTTGGTCATTTACTATCATTTGTTTTAATATCTAATTTTGATAATTGGACACCCCTTTAAAAGGGCATATAAGCTCTCTGATTGGTGGCAGAATGTTGCCGTATTTTGGGGAAGGGGCTCAGCTGGAAATCTGTGTCAGGCTTTCCCAAAAGCATTTGGATGTGTGAGATTTAATTTATTTAAGTGTGAGTGTATCAGAGGTCTTAAACTGGGACACATTGCTTTGAAGTGCGTAATAAGGAGTTGCATTAGGGGTGGACAGAAGTATCCAGTCCAGTCCCAGGTGATAAAACATGTTCCTGTTGTGCTCTTAGGGGAAATTTGTGAAATATTACTCCTGTTTAAGGGACATTCTCACATTGGAGTCAGTAGTGAGGATTGAAGCTTCTTAGTTACTGACCAAGGATAGTAAGAGAGATCACAGGGACTTCTTTGTTTTCTAAGATGATTGCTAGGGGGTATCCTAACAAGATGGCAAGGTGAAAGTTTAATGAAGTTAATAGCTTCCAAGACAATAAAAGAAGTGTTCTTGAAGAAGTTAAGAATAATGAACATAACTATAGAATGGGGATGTTACTACAATATTTTTTAGATGGAAAATAAATTAAAGAAATTGTGAAAGAAAATTGTAAAATTGTAAGTAGTTTTCCTGAAGTTAAAAAAGTAGTGGGGGAAACCACTATTTTTGTAAATAAAAGAGGAAAGAATTTCAAGAATACGTTTCAAGCAAATTATGTTATAAAACGAGTAAAGGCAGGAAACTGCAAACTGGGCACCATAATCGACTCTCCAACCGACACAAGCATCCTCCAAAAGGGCCTCATAGAAACAGACAACTGGTGCCAGAGCCATGGCCTCAAGCTAAACGCCAAAAAGTGTATAGTCATCCCCTTTGGCAAAAACAAAGTGCCCACAAATTACCACATAGGTGGTAATCCATTAAGTACAGAAGAAGTAATTAGGGACCTGGGGACCCAGGTTGATAGCAATCTCTCATTTGATAACCACGTGACCAAAGTGGTTAGAAAAACATTTTATATAGCCCACCTAATCATGAAGGGATTCACATCTAGATCAGGGGAGGTCATCGTGCCGCTTTACTCATCCCTTATCAGGCCCATAATTGAGTACAATGACCCTTTTGGGATGTACCTTACCAGACACCTGCAGCAACTGGAAAGACCCCAAAAGTACCTCACCAAGAGGATCAAAGGGCTCAAACAGATGCCATATGCTGCCCGGTTAAAGAAACTCCAGCTCTATTCAGTGGCATACTGCCTGCTCAGAGGCAATCTGTGCCTGATGTATAAAGCCATGTCCAACCCGGAATTAATGGACATGCTGCACCTCAGAAAATCCAAATCCCATCGAGCTACGCGCTCGAGAGACTTGAACCTCAGCAATGAAGTAAATAGGACATGCTAAAGGGACAGATTCATAACCCAGAGGCTCCCTTCACTCTGGAATAAAATCCCAGTCCAGGTTAGGCAGAGTCCCTCATTGACTCTCTTCAAGAGGAATCTTGATGAGTGGTGGGAGATCGTAGGTTTACCCTGGGTATCACTTCTGTGTCACTGTTAGACAGAGGCACAGTATACTAACCTCGAAAAAGGGCATAGCAAAATTAATTAAAAATGGGTGGCGAAAGCCAAACACACTCTGGCTAGGCTTATAAATGCCCTAGGGCAGATAGCCTAGTATGAACCTATGAACCTAAAGGATGTTTAAATGGCTTAACTGCAAGTATTGTCAGTATTTAAAAATGGATGCCAATGAACTTTTAATAAATAATATAAGGAGTTTTGTTAGAGGTTTTTACACATGCAAATTTAAATATGTAGTGTATTTATCTGTTTGTTCATCCTGTCCTACCTATTATGTAGCCAGGCTACATGACATATATTGTAGGGTATATGAGCATTTATATGCTATGTATAGAACAGATGTTAATGCATGGGGAAAACATTATTGTGTGACAAAATGTAGAGGTTAACCAAAGTTTTTGGTTTTGGATTGTGCACCTGATTTTATTAATAGGTTAGATACTAAGGATGAATGGGACTGAAAGGAATATTGCTGGCAAATGAGGCTGGATGGCTGCAACCCTCCAGGGTTAAATAAAAAAGAAAATTATAAAGTTTATTTAAAGAGAAAGAAGCTGAAACATTGATGCAGGCAGTAATTTATTTACTAATTTATCGATTAGTTGAATAGTGTAAGTGTTTAATTGATGTTGACTTTTAACTAATGTAAGTATATAATGGTGTGTTTTACTTTTTTCATTCAATCTGAATAAGTCTTACTAGAGACAAAAACGCTTACTGGATGGTTTGTTACATTTGAAATGGTTAAATTTTTTGTTTGTTCATTATTTTTTTGTGTTGTTTTTTATATATTTTTATATAACAACTACAAGATCTGTTTTTTTGTATTAAACATTAGAATGAAAACATTGTTACAAGTATAAAGAAAATAATAAAGAGTATACATATCAATAATATAAGCATCAATAATGCACAATGACAATGTAAATTAAAGAGGTTTTATATGGTGCACATGCAGAACATATTAACATTATCATTAAGGGAATGACCCTGTGGTGATATTAGCTTCTAAAAATGTAATGGGGAGCTATTTATAATAACAGGAAGAATGATAATTTGTAGCAATGCACAGTGGGCAAGCACATATTCATATAGTTGAGACACATTGAAAATATCTGACATATTAGGTAGATGTTGAACTTTTTTTAATATGCTTAGGCCTTTGTTGCACAAACTGCAAAGTGTCTCTGCTTTAGAATTACACGTGGTCATGTCTATCTATATAATCAGTATAAGAGGATGAATCTCTCCCCCCCTCCCTCTCTCTCTCTCTCTCTATATATATATATATAGGTGTACTACATATAATCTTAAACACCCAATGTTAACTGCAATAATATCGACTACACAAGGTCAAAAATAAAGTAACTGGCATAGTTCTATGCATGTGTTGTACAAAATCTAATTTTCAAAAAAAAAATTAAGTGCATGGTTGCCACTCGCATTAGAAGTGAAACTTCTGTTAGGAAGTACAATACTGTACTTAGTTATTTATGAGTGCTGACAAATTCCAGAACTGTTACTTAGCATTGTGTAAAAGTATGCATCTCCCTAACTTTTGAGAACCTTCCTTTACTATGTTTTGGGAAACAGTGATGTATGCAGTCAAAGTAAATGTCTGCATTTTTTGCACAGGTGGAATCCATAGAATCAGTAGTCAGTGCACCTGTGAATGCTAGATCTGTTACTCAGCATTGTGTAAAAGTATATATCTCCCTAACTTCAATAGATGTAATTTAGATTTAGAGATTGACAGGTGCAGTGAGTACTATTTCCACCTATGCAACAAATGCAAACATTTACTTTGACTGTATACATCACTGCTTATCAAAACATAGCAAAGGGAGGCTCTCAGAAGTTAGAGAGATGCATATTTTTACACGATGCTAAGTAACAGCTGTGGCATTTGTCAGCACTCATAAATAACTAAGTACATTTTTGCACTTCCTTACAGAAGTTTCACTTCTAGTGTGCATGGTAACCATGCACATAATATTCTTTGATGCATCAATAATATTTGCTGTCGTTTAGTTCTTATGTGGAGCTCGACCCTTCCTGACCGCAATTATTTTAGTATACCAGGGTTATCTATCAAACTACATCTTTAAGTTCTTGTAAGTTCACCTTCATTACTTCAGCAATTAAATCATCAGTGTTGTATACACTTCTACTCAGAATACAGATACAGGTTCATGGTAATAATTTATAACAAGAGGAAGAAATGTACTAACTATAAATCTGGTTTTGTATTTAGTCACTTTGGTGTTATATTTATAAAATGCAGGCAAATATATAAATATACAAAGCATGCCCTGACAGCTGAATAGGGTTATAGGACATGGTACATAATGAAAAATAATTATACATGCTCTGTGTATAGATACTGGAGGAAAATAGATGCAATAAAGGCAACAAAGAAGAAGAATGTTATTTAGATCTGTTACTGGTAATATCTTACATAATAAACAAAGTAGGAAAGGAAGCCAGTGTGAAGGAAAGAGGTGAAAGTTTAATAGAAACATAGGAGGGGTGGTCAGTGTGATACCCGTGCCCTGGTCCAGCAATCAAGGAGCCTCAATCCTCACCACTAACACCAGTGAGGTGTGTCTCATATAGGAAGAAAGGACAACAAATACACACAGCAAATTGCAATTTCCCTTAAGAGCAGACAGAGATCACAGTCAGTCCAGGGCTGGTTGCTCCCTTGCTCTCCAGGTCCCGAATAAGAATCCCCACTGGCACAGCTATAGGGTCCATATCTCAGTCTAGTGGGCAAGCTAAAACCTCCAGCACCCTCTCTGTCCAACCAGTGCTTTGTGTCCCTGCCCAAGTAGCTGACACATACACACACACACACACACACACACACACACACACACACACACACACACACACACACACACACACACACACACACACTTTGAGAAGAGTTTATATAACCACACAGACACTCCTGGGGAATGCTGGCACAGGTTCTCCAGCTGTGCCCCTTTTTTCCAGACTATATGGTAGTACCAGCTGCCACCACCCACTAATATTTATCAGCTACTCAAAGGCCCTTAAAAGGGTGTCCAATTATTACTGTGCAATATTATTATCCAGTTGGTAGTATAGCCCATGGCTAAAGCTATTGGAGTGGTTTTGTACAATTTTACCAAAGGCATGCAAGTACTCTAAAGAGCTTAAATTATCTCTACAAAAACAGCCACAGTTGAAAGGGTTTAAAAATATTTAATAGCAAATAGTCAAAACACAAGACAATACTTTTTACTACACAGTGCTAGTCAAGAGTTCAGAGATCACAGATAAATACTTAAAATAATTCAGTAGTACAGTTCTGACATCACAGAAAAACATTTAGTCTAATCTTTCTAGTTTCTAGCTATTTCTAAGAGAAAACACAAGTCTAAGGTAAACTTACATATAGAGCAAGACAGTGCTGAGTTGGATGGTCAAAACAAAATGCTTAATGCTCTCTAATTCTCTCTGTTTTTAAAATCATATTCCTGGTTCACATTACATAATTCTTCACATTTTCCTGGGGTTCCCAGGCTAACAGGCTACATTCTTCAGTAAGCTCACACCAGGTCAGGAAGCAAAGCCATTAAGGACATTTATGCATGCATATTCTGGCCATTAACTCTGGCCTTAAAACAATAGCAAGAATTCCTTCATCTAGACTGTTCAGAGCCGTGTTTACATCAAAGGGTCACAACATGCTTTACTTGATCAGTAGAGTGCACTGTTGTTACATTTTTTTCAGTTCCACATGTAACACTATTTTTACCATTTAAGACAACAACCCTGTGTTTTACATTAATATGTACAGATGACAGAATTATCTACAAAATTCTATCTGGCTATGCTGGCAGCCTTTATCTATCTTCACCCAATCTTCACAGTCAGGATGATAGTATTTAAGACTTAGAATTTACAAGGACTCTGATAATGACAAGACTATGAATCCAATAATAGGAAGAATGATGTCTCCCAAAACTGGGAGTAAGGAAGATAGAAAGTATGGAGAAAAAAGAGATGGACAGAGTAATGAACTACACTGTGTGTGTGTGTGTGTGTGTGTGTGTGTGTGTGTGTGTGTGTGTGTGTGTGTGTGTGTGTGTGTGTGTGTGCATGTGCGCGCATGAAAGACAGAGACAGAGAGACAGAGAGAGAAAGAGAGAAGGTAAGGACTAAAGCGCTAGCAGGAGATGGACTGGAAGTTCAAGAACAGATATACATACACTGGAAAAGTAGAGGAAAATTGTGGATGTATTTAGCTATGCCAAGTAACTTCACAGTTACAAGACCTGCTACTAATAAGCTTTCCTATGTTAACAAAGAAAAAAATGGCAATTTGCAGCCTCTCTCTGTATTTAGTAACTTCATAGCTGCTTAATCAGTTTAACAATATAATTTCCATGAATTATATTAGTATTAGCTCTGTACAAAAAGTCTGCCATTATTTTACTGTTGCACACTAAATGATGTTTGCTGTTGTTATTTTGAAAACAAAATCCTTAAACAAACTAACTAAACTATTAACTAAGTACGCGCTAACTAGTTTACTTCATTGTTGTGGTATGTACACACAATTGGCGGTGCCACATTGTCTATTTGTAAAGGGACCAGAAGCTCCATCTTTTAGTTAGGAATAGCATAAATCTGCCAGTCCTGTTACTTGTAGTTGTCTATACTTCCTTACCCATTTAGCACTACATCTTTTATCAGATTAGTGCAGTTTTCATTTTAAGTTTAACAACAAACTGATAGACTCCAGTCAGTGAAGTAGAAGTAAAGATGGACCCCGGGATTCATGAAGCTCGGTGCAAGGCCGGCGTAAGGCCTGCGCCGGCGGTGCATGGAATAGCCGGCGCAGTAGCGCCATATACATATTAATGAGAGTGCACCGGAATCACAGACATGTGCGTAGTGTACGTGAGCGAGCCCAGGTAGGATGCGTCTGGAGGCGTGTCTAAGCCGGCATGAGGTGAGCAACCTAATGTGCTGACAGCCACGGTCCGCCCACAATAGTAATGGCAGCAGCCAGGTCCTGTGCAGAATGAAACGCACGTACAGTATGCAACATAGTCCCCGTCCCAAATTAACGGAGAAGCAAATAGAAGCCACGAAGGCATAAGTGTACCTGTCCAAGGAGCAAAGGATACGCATAAGACCGTGTTCGTCCCGCAATGCACCGTCAGTGTTTACACTCAGAGAAGGTGTACAGTCGATGTCAGCGCGCCGCACCGACATAGGAGCAGCGACTAAGGTCACCACCTGTCCCACTTTGGTTGTGGCAGTCTCTCCATGGCCAGTTGTGTCCCGAAAAAATGTATTAGAAATGGCTGATGTGCTACGATTGTAGGACACAATGATATCCCGTATTTAATGTAATGGTAGCATGAATTGGTTATTTCTGTAACAGAAATACCTAAATGACACAAGAAACAGAATAAGCAAGCAAATTGCCACAACAATAAGCTTACTATTTAGGCAAACAAGTGAAGTTCTATGCTATATAGTGACCGTTTGTATGTGTTGGCCTGTAAAGTCAGATGTGAGTCCCAGAAATATCCCAGATCGGAAACTGGAAAAGGTGGAAACCCCAGTAGCGACATGGCCATGGTCACCAGGGTTACCTGCTGTCCGAATGTGC
>NC_056732.1:529050180-529250180 GCF_019279795.1 Protopterus annectens
AGGGCTGAATGCAGCTTTCCAGTAGTAAACTCAATCTGCTATAATGTTTTACTTTTCAAATTTATTCTTTCCTAAGGCTGGAAAAAGGGAAGATGGGAAATCTGAAAATGATGGCAAGAGAAGATAAATGACACACAATGAAGACAATAAGTGGATTGTGCTGGAGGAGGTACGAGAAGAGGATCATTATTTTTTCTGGAGGATAGACCTTCCATTTTTTTCCAATTTTTTGTTAAGAAGGAACAATGAAAGGACTAAGGGAAGAGAGTGTAGGAGAAAGGGTTATGGAAGAGTTAAGGAACTGATGTAACATAAAAGGCGGTTGACAAACAGGCCCACTGTGGTGGACTGATAAAGGTGGGGGACAAGACATACAGAAGGCAGCTAGACATAAAAGGAGAGGGTGAGGAGGTTAATGCAAAATTCAGAACAATAGCAATATTTGTTTAATGCTTGTTTTACTGTTAATGACATGTAAGTTATACCAGCAAAACTTCAAATGAATGTTTATTACTTGCACTTGTTTAGCCTTGTCATTCATTTTGCTTGAATTTGTTCACAGAATTTGCTGCATTGTCATATGAAAAAGGCAGATTGCAGTGTGAAATGTATTACAATTATTTGGCATTATTATCTATTCACATATTGGTATGGTTTTGGAGATTACAGGATGTTTCTTCTACTGCCAAAAAAGCTGAATTGAGCAAGCTACCACAACTAAGCTAAAGGAAACTTCTATTATTTTGAATTTTGTGTTAACAGTGACTTTTTATAGGTATATGTACATATCACAGAGAAATATTCACTCGCACACACATACACACACACACACACACACACACAGATATATATATATATATATATATATATATATATATATATATATGTACAATTATATACATATATATGGTTTATATATGTGTGTGTGTGTGTGTGTGTGTTTGTGTGTGTGTGTGTGTCTGTGTGTGTGTGTGTGTGTGTGTGTGTGTGTGTGTGTGTGTGTGTGTGTGTGTGTGTGTGTGTGTATGTGTGTGTGTGTGTGTGTGTGTGTATCTATATATATATGTAAGTGTGTGTAAATACATTTCTCTGGTCAAAAGTTTAATAGCCGATTGCATATACTGGCAATTTGTCTTTGTGAGATTGCAGTACATTGTGAATCAGAGAATTCATTCTTTTTCCACTTTGGTGTGATCTGATCAAATCTGATAGGTTGATTGACTTTGTTGAGTATATACATAACACCACATATTTTTTGCAATTCACTTCCACTATGAATAATGAGAAGATAGATCATTTGGACATTACAGTTTATAAGGACATGTGGAAACAAACCTTTGAATCTACTGTTATTTGTAAAACTACCTTCTATAATTGTTACTTGCTTTTCACTAGTCATCACCCCCTTTGTCAGAAGATGAACTTCGTAAATGGTCAGTTTATTAGACTATCTAGAATGGTCTCTCAAAATGAGAATTTTCTAAATGAATGTGAAAAATGAAAAATTTTCCCCGGGATTCATGAAGCTTGTGCCAGGCGCAGGCATAGCGTAGGTGATATAACGCCAAATATGGCCGTCGAGCGATTCAGGTACGATCCAATTCCACATGCACTACTGGCGTACGCCAGAACTGCGCAGCCCCCGGCGTAGGTATGCTAATCACCCCATGTGCAGTGTCGCACCATGCAAGTGAAGGCATATAGCGATTCATGAAGTGGTGCAGGCGTAGCATAAGCCCACGGAAATGTAAACCAAAAAACATGGTTTACATTTTCCCAAACAGAACATCGGAGCTATGGAAGAAGGCCAGACCCAGGTATCACAACGTTAACATATGCCAATGGCGAAATACACAGCCAATGGCATAAGAAAAGATGCACAACACGTAAATAACAACATTTAATGTCATGTCCACAGTAATGCACAGCACAACTGCAGGGCATGTGCGGAAGCTGTAACATAAAGAAATTATAAAAATGTCATAAAATCGCAATGTAATAGAAATCAGGTTTACAGCATAATACACAATGGTAGGCATGGAAAACCACAACCAAGGTGCAAGGGTTGCTAAGGGCCTGCGATAGTGTTTGGCGCGGTAACTATGAATTAGTAGTCAATGCCATGCAAATGAGGCAGATAATACTGAACCGCAAATGTCCCGCCAGATGAAGGTTGTACCATACGCAGCGTATAACACAGAGGAGTGGCTCAGAGGAGATACATGACATCAGCAGAGGGGTGTGCCACCGTAGCAGTAAGCACATTGGAGCAATGCAAATCTGGCCTGTCCATTGCTAAGCAAAGCTGCAGGACAGGGGTGGGGAGGAAGGTATAGAATCGTTTAGCTGAGTGCACACATGGTGCCCAAAAGCGCATGTGTATGAGGATGAAAACGAGCCCGAAACCCAGTAATCGGATGCACGCGCCACAAACAATAGCAGAAACAGGAAGGTCAGGGGAAGAAAAGAAGGAAATGCGGAAGCAGGGTAATTGGAGTACTAATGAGCAATCAACACCAATCAACCCACGAAGGCCAATCGACGGCAGCTGACAAGTCTGCTTGCAGAAACCTGCAAAACAGGATAGGGGAGGCATTGGAATGCAAAGAAAGGAGGGGAGGTATTGGATTGCAAAGATAAGAGACCTGACACAGCAGAGCAAAGCAAACCAACAGCAGACCGGCAGTAGCACAGATAACGCAAGATACGCCAGGTCCAGGAAAGTACAAATGAAAGTAGGCTGCAGGATGCACGCCAGAAAATGGTAGGTGCAACGTGCAGAAATGTAAAGGGAAGGTCAAGAGGTAATCCACAGCAGGCAAATGTAATTCAACACCAAATGCACCACAATAGTAGTTCCGGCAGTAAAACACATAAGATACCCTGTAGCTACGATCGTACATACACACCCTATGACATCATCGGTGTTCACAGCACAATAGTATAAAGTGTGAAAGCACCCAACACACACCTGTGTATTCCCAAACACCGCACCATAGGTGTAAACACACTGGGAACTTTTAAAATGTACATGTTGGGAGCTGCCATAGCTGTGATTCATCAGCATGTGTTAGAGACTGACGGTGTTGTGCAGGATGATGCCGACAACCACCGCAGGCCTCGGAGGAGAAGGAGAGTGTTCAGACCAAGGGTAACCTACCAGGGGCTACATGACCTGGAGATAGTAGAGCATTACAGGGTGGACAGGGACATCTTACAGCAAATAGTGGAGCTGTGCCGGCCACTCCTGAGAACCAGAAACAACAGAGGGGAACCCATCCCAGTGGACACGATGGTATGTGTAAGCCTGCGAATACTGGCCACAGGTACCTTTCAAAGGCCAACTGGAGATATAATGGGTATCTCACAGGCATCAGCATCCAGGGTACTACACCAGTTCCTGGATGCCATGTTACCACATGCCAATGAGCAGATATACTTCCCCAGAACTCAGGAGGAGTTGGCCAGCAAAATGCACCACTTCCACCGTGTGGCACACTACCCGGAGGTACTGGGTGCGATAGACTGCACGCACATACAAATCAAGTCACCACCCGGTGAGCAGGGTAAGTGCTACATAAACCGCAAGGGATTCCACTCCATCAACTGCCAGGTTGTGTGCAATGTCCAGGGCATTATCATGGATGTGTGTGCTGGCAGCCCTGGAAGCTACCGTGACTCCCATATCTGGTATTCCTCACAGCTGTATCAGGTATTTGTCAGGGGGGACATCCCACATGGCCATCTTGTGGGGGATGCTGGCTATGCACTGGAGCCGTGGATGATGACTCCCATCAGAAATGCACACACACCCATGCAAGAACGCCATAATGAGGCACACGCACAAACCAGAATCATCATAGAGCGTGTGTTCGGGATGCTGAAATCATGGTTCCGGTGCTTGGATACATCTGGTGGAGCCTTGCAGTACTCTCCAGGCACGTGTGCCCACATCGTCATAGTATGTGCCATGCTACATAATATGATCCTGCAGAAGCAGCTGCAGCAGGGACAAAATGGTGAAGGCCCTCATAGCCCACCGCAATTGTCAAGGCCATTACAGGCACAGAGGGATTCAGACCATGAACACACTGTGCCAGCCCCAGTAGGCAGACGGAGGTGTGCCCAATATGCCTACGCCTTGGCAAAGAGGGAATGTATAGCACATACTCTGACAGTGTAGGCCCCACGGACTGACACCTCTCCACCTGCACACACAGTAAAATGGATGGCACACAAACATGACCACCTGTAAATTGTAATGTATAGGTGGCCCAATGTGTGACTCCTACATAGGCAGCCCTCAAACATTGTAAACACAACAGCCAGTGGAACACGGAATGCCAACACCTGAACAGTACATGAGCCTTACAGCATATGGTGGTGCTGTGTGCCTGTCACGTTCCCCGCCAGATATATATATATATATATATATATATATATATATATATATATATATATATATATATATATATATATATATATATATATATATATATATATATATATATATATATATATATATATGTACACATATGCATATATATAATACAGATAGAAAGGGCAATAGAGGGATATATGGTGATATAGATGGATTCAGCGATATCTGCAAATATAATAGATAGTTCAACGACATTCATAACACCTTGGAGGTACAAATAAATAGGATACCGCCAACCATGGAATGTGTAACATACCGACATGCGTAACCATGAGGCTGAAAGACCGATAGAACACAGTACCAGAACAGTACATCCGTGAGTAATAGTATGATTATATGAAGGGACAGTTAGTCACCGCTGCCGGTGTTGCGGTCCACGTAGGTACTGTGTTCAACTGTGTCTGTGAGTGCCGTAGTCTTTGTAAGTGTGCGTTGAGGGTGCTGTGTGTGTCTCTGTGTGACTGTAATGTGTGTGTGTGTCCGCAACATGTGTTTGTTAGTGCCAAGTCAGAGGCAGATCAGTACGGTAGGTGTGGGTATAGCTAGCCGTAGGCATACGGTTACTACCTGCCCCACAGTAGGAGGGACAGCCCCACCCTGGGCAGGTGTGTTCTGACATAAAACAGTACAAAGGGCAAATGTCCGAGATGGTAGGACATAAATATGTCCCATATATAATGTAACAGTCATATTTAATAGTTATGCCTGTATGTAAGAAACGTAAATGTTACATGCAATATGATAAGTAGCCAAAGTCACACAACAATAGGTATGTAGTGAGGATAAAAGTATGTGCTAACCTGTGTACTAACCATGGCTATGTGTTGGCCTGTAAACACCGCTGTGTGTCCTGCAAGTGTCCAACAATGATCATATGAAAAGGTGGCAACCCATGGCAAACAGGCTCTTTTAACAACACAACCACAATGACTGCAAATATCTGGGACAGAAATACAAGGGATAGCTGTCACGTACACATATCCCTTGATATATCGCTGCAGTTATTGAGGTATACAAGTAGCAAGCTCAACTGCAGATGATATAGAAACCAATTAACAACGGCCCAACGTACAATCCCGTAACATAAGTCTACTAACTGTTAGCTCTCTAATTAGGGATGGAGCCCACACACATATATATGGATTATGTAGAAATGCAAGGCCCACAAACCTGTATATGCTACGTACACCCACCGACATCCCCCACACTAGAAACTAAAGCAATACAGACTGTAATAGCAGCACAAACATCCAGTCAGTCAATTACATCTGCAGAACCCTCAACATACCGTGTGAAAGACACAATTAAAGGCGTCATGCAAAATTGCAGGCGTTGTATAATGGAACAAACAGCCATGTTACAGGTTTTGTTTGCAATACTCCGTTATCAGATGTTGGGATGACAGGTACACCCACATGTTGAACCAAATACTCTACCTGTCACACACAATCCACGGGGGACATGAATCCAAACTATACTTGTCTCCATACATAGCAGTTGCAGTTACACATAACAAAACACAATACAGACCGTCTCCCTGAAGGTAGGGCAAATAGGCAACGCCCAAGTGGAGAATCCAATTATACCCCACTGTTTCCGCGTAATTGGTGAATGGAGTAGCTGCACAGCTGATATGCAAGTAATTAGTCACTCAGGAACAGCAATTGGCGGGATGAATCCACATGTTACAGGTATCGACGTATATAAGGATGACTTGCCAGACATTCAAACCGTATGCTCATACCAAATACCAGTTGAAACACTGTGAGAGAGATAGAAACGAAATGCCATAACGACAACAAGGTATGTAGAACGCCCGATATGTAAGGTTATGTATAGCATGATCTGTATTAATTAGTTTTACTGTATGTATAGCTTGGTTTGCATTAATTAAACGTGTCCGCAATGCATAAAGTGGGGAAAGGTATTTATGTAGTGATGTCTTGCTGAGCATACTAACGCTAGAAACTGTGCGTCCAGCAGTGGGACACAAGGTATACAGCACAGACACCACAAGGGATGTTACATGAGGGCGTTAAACAGAACAATTCCATACAACCCGCCGTCAGTGGTAGGGTATGTCCAACAAGGTCGTGCTATAGCAGGGATAGTATATGTTGATATACTGTCACAGCACGCATGTGTATGGGCATATAACGTTAATGACATATGTAAGGTGGTCCCGCTGTGCATGTATGCTTTGCATTATGGGATACTATGCGAAATATGTGTAATGTATAGTATTATAGGTAGATATGACAGATATTCTACACAGCATAACAGGCATATCATGCATACCACAGGTATCATCTATTGGTATGTACAATAACAGGATACATATGGCTTGTAGGTATGGGACATTGTAATAGCATGATAGCTAATCTAAATGGAAGGGCTACCAAGTAACCATGCACAAAGGACATGTAATAGCTTCACAGGTGCATAGTGGGGTACTATGCAGTCTGGCAAGTCCATGTGTAAGCACAACTACAGTGTTCACACTAATGGCACCTCTCTAGGGTAGTGTCCTGTGAACAGCAGAGCCAGGTGTCACCTGCACCTCTGCACAGTACAGCCACTGCAGTGATCCCAGGCCTACATGTGTCTCCCAACCACCAAGGGAGGTATCACATGAACAGTGCTACTGAGTGTCCCTACATGATGTACACAGGACTTATGTTCCAAAGCATGGTGAGTGTCCGGTTTGGGAATGTAACCCACAAGCACATCCCACTCATTGTGGCGTGTGCACATATCCATGAGCATGTTGCTCACAGTGGCCTCTGCTTATGTCACGTATGAGGAGTATATCCATTAATAATGTTGTGGACATGGGCCCTGTCTGATCAGCAGAGGTCACCCCTGAGTATGTAGTATGCAAATGTGTACAGATGTGGTGTCTGTAGTGCAGCCGCATATTTAAACTGTCGGAGCTCAGTAAACGTCATGGCATGTTAATGTTGTGGCATGTAAAGTTGTAGTTGTTGTGTAAGGTACACCCTAAATGGGGTGGTGTACCCTTGAATGTGTGTAGATGTCTTGAGTTCAGAGGTACAATGGGTGCCTATGTACCAGCTACACACCCAGTACAGATAGGTGTGGCCACGCAGAAGGATATCCATTCCACAGTGGCAATACGGTAACTACAGTAGTGGGTGCGACATATGTGTGTACTGCAAACATGTACAATGTGATATGTATGTAGGGGACACCTTTTTCCAAATTCCATTTTGATAGGTCCCGTGGGTGGGAAAAAAAAAAAAAAATTTTTTGGTTTGGGGTTTAAATGGGGGGAAAAGGGTTTAAAAGTTTCAATGGCAACCCCCTTGTTTTTCCCCTGCCCCCGCCTTGATTTCCAAAAAGAAAAAGGGGTTAAAAAAAAATTAATTTTATCCCCCCCTCCAACCCCAAGTTGGGGGCCCCCTTTTATTTTGGTTGGGGGGTTTTTTTACAGCCCCCCCCGGGGGAAAAAAAGTAAAATTTTCCCAGGCCAAAAACCAGGGGTTTTTTTCTTCCCAAAAACCCAAAACCAAAAGGGGAAAAGGGTTTTTCCAAAAAATGAACCAAAGGTTTCCCCCCTAAACTGGAGGGGGTCCCCCTTAAAAGGGTTTTGAAAAAAAAAAAAAAAAAAAAAAAAAAAAAAAAAAAAAAAAAAAAAAAAAAAAAAAAAAAAAAAAAAAAAAAAAAAAAAAAAAAAAAAAAAAAAAAAAAAAAAAAAAAAAAAAAAAAAAACCCCCCCCCCCCCCCCCCCCCCCCCCCCCCCCCCCCCCCCCCCCCCCCCCCCCCCCCCCCCCCCCCCCCCCCCCCCCCCCCCCCCCCCCCCCCCCCCCCTTTGGGGGCTAAAGGCTCCAAAAAGGGGCCATGGGGAGTTTTTCGGGTTGGGGAATGTAAAACGGGGGCCATTCCCAAACATTGGTGGGTCATACTTGGGGTGTGCCACAGGGCCCCAATTTTCAGTATGGATTTCCCTTATGGTGAAGGGTGTTGTCAGCAAAACCCACCCCAGATTTTGAACAAAGGGGTTTCCAATGTTCCTGAGTGACTTTTATGTGACAGAAGTGGGTGTTGCCATGACTACTGAATCCCACCTAATGTGGGGGTACCCCGGAATGTGGGGAGATGTTTGAGTAGAGTAATGGGGCCCTGTCCCCCCCCGGCGAAGTGGCCACCCCAAAGGGAATTCACCACGTGCAACGCCACATTTTGTTGACATATTGTAGGGAACATGCCCCCAATGGGTTTTTATTGGGGTACCATCATGGTCTGTGTGGAATGCATGATCCATGCATTGTGTCATGCAATAAATGCCGGGGGTAGTTAATTTGTATTGCAGTCCACTGAGGTGTCAGATGTTAACAACCGCTGTAGCAGGTTGAGTAGGGTTGTGTACCTGTCTGGTATCTGTGAGGGGTTGCGGGATGTGGAAACAAGGTTGATTAGATATTTGAATCCCCAAATGGGGATAACCCCATGGTTAACACCAGCACATGGTGGTAGTGTTCATCCAAGGGAATGTAGGCTTGGAGGGGGTGTTTTGGGGTTGTCCACAGAGGGAGGGTATGAAGGATTTTGGGTCATGGTGGCTACCCAGGGTGGGGGAGGAGCCACATCTGTAGCTTTGAGGCCCCTGCCAAATCCAAACATGAAGGTATTTTACCCGTGGGGTTGATGTTACTCTGTCTTGTTACAATGTTAACCCCCACAATTTTTGCATGGAGCCCCTTATCATTGTGAATAACGCCGGATGTTGAAAACATAGTGGGATATGGGAATCAGCTGTGGGTGTGCCGGCCAATGTCCAAAAAGGATGTCTGTTATAATGTTTTGCGGGTGTCTCTCAGAGCCAACAGGTCCCAGTCCTGAGGATTTTTGAGTGGGCAATGGTGTGCCTTGCCTGCTACAAAAATGCCTTGTGTCACGAATGTGTTGCCAGCCCCGTTTCCGGTACAGTTATTGGAAACTGTGCAAGACAGGCAAAGAAGCAGCAAACCCTTTACATGGTGTACTCCCAGGGCTGACAGGTGAAAGTATCTGTGCCACAGCTTGTGTTTGACCAGGCAGTGGACAGTAAGATGCCTGGGAATGCAATAGGAGCATAGGCAATGTTAAGTGACACAGTGGTTTGTACAGTGGTATCGTGTCTGGAAATGAAAATGCTCCCCAGGGGGAACCCCAGGGTAAAGACTGGTGGTATTGCATGCCCGAAGTAGTCTGTGGTGGATCACAGGGAGTAACTCATGGAGTGCGTCATATCACCGGTGAGGTGTGGATGGGTCATGGGTTATGTTGAGAAGCATTCCCCACAGAAGATGTCGAATCTTTGTACCCTGCTGTGTAATGCAGTGGCCCCACAGAGTCACTAGACTTGTGTTGTGAATTTTAAACTCCATTGGCATGTGATGGGACCTAGTTGTGGGCAAAAGCTGGGATGTTGTCTTCCTGATGGGGTCCTCTGGGCCTAAGGGAAGGGCATACTGCAAAGTTGTTCTGGTGTGGCCGGGGAGATCATGTGAGACATGTGTGGGTGGGGTGGTTGGAATTTTACACATCCCCAAATGACTGTCAGGTGCAGTGGGGGTTGGGTGACAGCATTACCCCAGCCAAGCGCAACCTCCTGTAAAATGGGGAAACTTTCCCCCCAACTGTGTGACAAATGGGCAAACGTGGAACCTTACAAGGGCACTCAGCTTCAACTAGGAAGGGATATGAGGGCTAAAATGGGCTTTTTATGATAAAAAGATACCAATGAATTAATATTTTCCCTTATTTCCCATGGCTAGAGGTAAAAAATTTCCAACAAGAATGTTACGCCCCCTTTCCTGTGGAACCTTGAGGAACATGCCCCTTTAGAACCCAAAAATGGGTATGTTCCCTCGTAATGAGGTCCCTGAGGCTACCCCGGGCTCAGAAGTGCATCCCCACAGGTTGTCCTTTTTGGGGGTGGCATTGTGTGACATGAGACAATTGTTTTGTGTACAATCCCCAATGACGGCAGTGCATGGTGTGACATTACAGCCTGTAAACCCTGTCCCACAGGAACATTGTCAAACTTTTGTCCCAAAGCAACGGGAATTAGGACACCAGTTACCTGGGGGAAAGGGTGTAATGGGTGTTAGTAAAGTACTATGAATTAAAGTTCAACAAGTGCCTAGCAGAAACAATACAAGGGGTTTTGGAAAAAACAACCCCAAGGGGTGGAACTTTAGGGGGGCCCCCCTAAACCCCTGAGTAGGGTTCTGTATGAACCTTAGACTTAGATGTTGCAGAAGTGACAAGCAGGGTATTTGATTAAAAATATTTGCATGACAATGCCCAAGGGGCCTGTTGACAATCCCTAAAAAGGTGAAGAGTGACAGTGACATGCCGTAATAAACAGGGAAATGTGTTGTCCCCCCCCCCTTTGTACCCATACCAAGCAAAGTTAGGCACGTGTATGTAAGGTGTGAATGGCCATATATCAGTATAGCTGTGTCAGTGTTGTAAACAACATACAAAATGGGTTTTGGGGGTATTTACAATGTGACAGTCTTGGTGAACCGCATTACCGCTAGGTGCATCCCTGCCCCATAAACTATACCTAGGTGTGGCAACATTTGGGACACTGTGTAAGGGGATGGTGCTGTGCAGTCAAACTTGGTGACATTCCAGGCCCCCTTTGGGAGTAATGGGTACCCATTCATGTGGGGTCCACCATGAGCACGGAGTACTGGAAGGCATATACAGATGGGGTGCCAATTTGGACACATCCCACCTTTAAGGGTAATGGCAGCATGGAGGGGATACCACCCTTCACAATCCTACCTACTATCAGCTGTGTCCCCTTAGGACATTTGTAAATGTGTGGCATGCACATGTCCATTCCTGATCTATAAGACAATGTCAGGGCAGCCATCCAATACAGGAGACACTGGACAGATCCCTGTGCCAATATTGAATACTCCCCATACCATGCAACCCTTCCATCAAACTGCACATGTCTCCCAGAACATGGTGTGATGGCCGCTAATGTCTATCCTGACTATAGAATTTGGGGCATGAGCACCTTCGGTGGCAAAATGGCGTCTTTTCATTGGAAACCCTCCCCCACATGCAGGGTTATAACCATCCCGCAATGGTTGATGCCTTTGTATGTTATCAATGTGAATAAGGCGATCCTGGCAGGTGTTGAACAGTTGAAGTGCGGAATGTTATGGAAAACACTGCATGTACGGGTGTCCATGCTATTGTGCATTGTCCTGCCAAGTCCATTACGGCTGTTTTGTTTTATATGGCAAACACAGCATCCAGGTCAACGCAGTACCGTGGAACATCCGGGCAGGCAATAGGTAAAAACAAAAGTGCAGGCAAATAACACCCAAGCAAGACAGCATTTACATGGAGTATGAACACTGTAATGAGGTGACACACATATATGGTGATGATATCCAATGCATAATGGGTGTGACATGTGTGACAAAAAACACATCAGTCGTGTCAGTGTCATGATGCTGTGCAAAGATAACTGTGCAGATGTAGTAGATGTCATAGAAATGTATGTGCAGCAGTATCTCTGTACATCTCTGAAACTGTGACCTGTCACCATCATTATGTCTTACAGATAATGCCCAACCGCCTCCCAGCATACACCCCAGGAGGATGATGTCCCCATCCCACAGCTGCAGGACAAGTATGACTTGTTGTCCAGCCATGTGCCACAGCATCCTCAGCAGCGGGATGACCTGTGGCAGGATCCGGGAGGGTGAAGATGTGGGTGGCCAAAACCCGCACCTACCAGCAGGTCCCAGACACTGCATGGACTTGATACATCATGCAAAACAGTGTGCCACTGCAATCGCCAGGGAACAAGGTGGAACAGGTGGTGGGCCACCAACCCACCCCCTACACACCCCGAGGAGCTACTGGCCAGTCTGGGGACACCCAGGAACACCATCCAGAAACACTAGCTGCCATCGTGGAGGTGGGTGTCTCCCAACCAATGAGCCTGGAGTTGCCTGGTAAGTCAGTACTGCACATATGGCTATTATATCCCATGTAGTTGCATGTGTCACTGTACATTATGTAAAGTAACATATGCAAGGTGTGTGGACACATGCTGCATACTACAGTATGCCGTTGTGTATGCACACATGTGCATACTATATGCTATTACACAGGTGAATGTGTTCACATGCACATGCAACCTGTGGCTGTCATACAGTCATGGATAATGTTCATACTGGTTTTCACCCTATACAGGTACCTCTGGGTCCCGAAAGACATGAGCCCGGGCAGGTGAGACTGTCATCAGTATCAGGCATGTTACAGTGTAGATCTATTTGCCATGTGGCCAGTTAACACTTGCACCCCTGATGTTTGTTCCAGTCATGATATGCAGGTCGCACCCCCCTTCATTCAAAAGGCCACCCATGTGCAATATATAAAAACGTAATGATACCCCGACTTGAAACCACAGTACTTGTCTTTGGGACATGTGTGGTCAGCTGTGCATACAATGGTGGAGGTGTTCTACAATGGAGGCATATGTAGTATGCATTGGAACAACATGTGGGGTGCACCCACACAGTGAGCTGTGATATGGGGCCCACAGGTGTCACCATTGTGTCATATCCCCCATTGGGTGCACACATTGTGATGTGCCACCTGACATGTCCCAGACATGTAGTGTTCTGTCTGCAATATTGTCACACTATCATGACCTATCCCCCACATACCAAACATAAAACCCCGTTGTCTGCATAGCCCTGTGGATTGTGACATATCTGACATCTATGGGTGTATGTCATATGGGACAACACAGACATGTGAGAAAATGCCCATCACACAATTGGCCAACACATGTGCACACATGGCCATGGGGATGGCCAGAGACATGTAGCCACACAGTAGGGATGTGATACACCCTGTTGCACATTGTCCACACATGGTCCAATTATAGCCTTAGTTGACCGATTATACAGTTGATGTGGTACACTGGACAACCTAAAAGCCTGTGCACACATACTGGAGGTGTCACTGAAGTCTACCATATACATCTGTTGAACATCACGACTGTGTTGCAGTTATGGCTATGCAATGTGTACATATTATGCATTCTACAGCAACATAGATGCCTCATGATGCCATGCAATGGCACAGTGTCTGTACTTCACACTGTATAGCAATGTAGACGGCTCACACTACCCTCCCATGCTCATGCACATTTGCTAAACATGCATTCTACCTTTTGGGCATACACAAAACACTGCAATGTGAAGCCCATTATGATGCTGTACATGTGTCAGGACACCATTGTGTCAGACATGTATGCATGTTAATGCACATGTCAGCGGATTACATGTCAGGGTCACGTCAGCCATGTGTACTGTTATCCGGTTCTGGGCCACATGGTGTATCACGGGGATGCATTGTGAACTGCATGGCTACTGATATGACACCTGCTTGCTGTAGTGTGCACCCCAGGGAGGTATGCTTACTAACACTATTAATGTCTGAGCTGCATGCCCTCTGCTGTATGGGCATGCTGCATGCCATCTGACAAATCACATGCATGGTGTGTCTGTGTGTGTCTGTGTTTGTGTGTGTTGTGTTTGTGTGTTTTCTGTGTTTCTGTGTGTTTTCTGTGTTTGTGTGTGTGTGTCTGTGTGTGTGTGTGTTGTTTTTTGTACTTTACAGTATTTCTTTGCATTCACAGGTGATGTAGTCGTTACCCTCCGGGTCCATCTGATGTTAGTGTCCCCACAGATACTAGCGGTGATGAACATATGCATGAGGTACAGGCAGGGTTGTCAGGGCTGAATCTGTGCCAATGGTTACCATCCCAGCTATGTCCCCTTTTCCCCCAAAAGTTCTGCTGCCAACACATACCGCATCACCAGTGGCCATAGAGGAAGGACAGTCAGCTCTGTTAGCTGGAACAGGAATGTGTGGTGGCTACAAAACCATGGTGTCAGTGTAATGACTGCAGATGTGCCACACAGGCATGTGGCGGTGCTGCTCGGGGAGGACCTCTGGCAGACATGCACCTGCAGGACAGAGGGAGCAGCTGGTATCACCAGCGCATGTTCCAGACTGTAATGGCGGGACAGGCACGTGCTGAAGGGAGAACAGAGAAGGGCAGAGGCTGCAGAGGGCTGCTATCCATACCTAAATGACAACATCCAGGCATTGGCAAATGCTCAACAGCAGATTGCTAATGTTCTGGATAGGCGATTAGGTGAAATGGTCGGAATCCCTTTACCGAGGCATGGCAATCCGCGAGTGGGAGCTGTCTGTGCTGGAACATCTGGTAGGAGTGGGGGGGACATGGGGGCCAGCAACACCACCTAGTGGGTCCGGGGCATGCCACCTCACATGCCGCTCCCATAGTGCCGGTAGCAGTAGCAGTGCAGCTGGTGCTGCGCTGTCAACACCAGGACACAGCAGGCCAATGGACATGGCCCTGGACATTCTCAGGGGACAGTTCCCGGGACATGTGTCCCCGGGCAGTAGCCACTCTGTACCTCCACCTGGTAGTGCCCGTGCAAAGGCAGGCACAGGTCCGTGGCCTGGGGACACAGTGAGCTGTACAACCTGCTCTGTACAATCTGGGGCTGTCAATTATACCCTGTAGGCCCCCAAATGGCAGAACTGTGTACACACATAAAAAGCAAACACAACTGTAGGGCTCCACAACATCCACATGCATTCTGCACAGACATGTCCAGTCAACTCACCCGGGCCCCTTTCACACACACATGATGTTATCCATTGGTGCAGCCTATGCCCCAAACATATCACCCTGTGCATATGATGAAGCCTGTGGGATCCCTGTCATCCACACCATTGGTGCAGGGTTATGCACAAATATTCTGATGCACAGGGTGAACAGCATAGTGAGAGGTGTATGATTACCTGTGTTATAGTGAGGGATGTGTATGTTGCAGTGGTTGTGTGTGAATACTGAGAGATATGTATGTGACATAGGTTGTGTACTGTCGACTGCATCCATGTAGTGGGGGCAGCATGCATTGTGATGTGTTCACGGTATGTGTCTCGGTTACATCCCCATGTTGGTTGTGATACCCTGGTTCCCTCCTATGGTGTACTTGCATGTGCCTACAGGTAAATGTTTGCAGTCCCCAGTGTTGTGGATTACTCACAGGCACGTCTGGCAATATCAGCATGCTACATGTACCCTCAACCTGACTGTTGGAAAAACCAACATGACACAGATGTCCCATATACTGCACCTGGCATGTGGTCAGTGCCACAGGCTACACTGGACAGAGCGTGACATACATAGCAGGACACATTACAGGTATGGTGACATGGTGCAGGGGGTTTTAAAAGGTCTGGCCAATGATGTGTGAGGGTCACTTGGTAGCTGGAGGCCACACTGTGCAGCAGTAGGACCCCTTTAAAAGTATGGGAAAATGGCCACATTCACGGGTGTACACCATAAAACCCCCCCATAGGGGCAGTGGGGACCCTTGCCTATGTGGTCATCACCCTCACAGTACTATGCACCCCACACGGTCACAGAGAAGGGAAAATGCACAGGTAGCCAGTATGGCTGGGGCCTATGGCATCAACAGGGTAGTGCAATGCATCACCATTATGGGTTAGTCACCGGGTTAGTGATCATTTCCCCGTATATTAGCATACACCCTCACACCCAAACACCAGACATACATACAGAAAAACACACTGTGGTGACCACACGTATACGGACCGCGGGGTGATGCACCACACCGACGCATGCTTCCCACACTGGCGTATTTCAGATCTCTACAAGGTGTACAGGATGTGTAACAACTGGGACATATTCCCCATATGTGGCATCTCTGGTCACACATTCAGAAAACATGGCAGTGCTGGGAATGATACACCTGCCATATGATGACACGTTTGATAGACATGCAGCGGTATTGATTGCATTATGTGTACCATATCTGGCAAATGTGCTGCTATATGCACACGGGAGGTTGTAGGTGTTACAGGTGCCATGTGACATATAGTTGGTAACACCTGACCACTGTGTATGCATTATGTCAGCACCCCGAAAAACGCATACTGTTTGCACATGGCATGATAGGATGGTGTGTGACACAACTGTGAGCCACCCCCCCACACACATACATCTACACAGGTGGTTCACCATTATGTACACACATCCCTCCATATGCTGTTTGTATTCACCATACAGGTGTCAATGATGGGTCTGCATTGGGCTGCATGTCGAGGTAGGTGCAACTATGTTATGGACATCCCCCTGCCCCATGGTTGCTGCATGCACAGTACAGATGTCACATGTGTCTCCTGTTGCCATGTTTGTATGCATTGCTTTGTTGGACATGTGTGTTGACATACATAACACATGGACTGTGGTATGATATCACGGGTGTCACCCGTACAGGGTATGTGTCCCGGTCAACATTGCTACCCCCCGTAGGGGAGCATTCAACAGACATGGGCCCACCTTCCATTCGGGGTAGCATTGATTAGGCCACTGTTATGCCCAGGTACATCAAAGGCTATGTATGTATGTGTTGTGTGTGCAGTCCATGCCCCATCCACACAATCACATGTATGACATATCCAGGCGTGTGTTCATTGGTGTACAGCAACAGTCAGGTGTCACAGCTGTGTAAGGGCCATGGTATGTCTTGAGCCGACCTGTTCATGTATCTGGTATCATTGCAATGCATAACACCTGTTGGATCCCTGTTGGTACGTGTACTTCCGCTGGTGTAACCCGACAGCCCCTGGCATGTGTCCCTGGTGTTGTGGGATGAACGTTAGTCCAGACATGGTGTGATTGACACACGGTACATCAGTTTTCGTTACCTCACCCGTGAAGCGGATGGCAGCTGTGTGTGACAGGCCGATGTGTACCCCCGTGTAGGGTTATACCACGGCCCTTCGGGCCCTTTTGTGTTAACTCCATTGCATGCAAAAGGCCCTTTTCAACGCTAAGTGTGTGAGCATGCCCAGTGCTTTTTAGATGGACACACAGTACAGTCCATGTACACAGTTGTGTAGTGGACACGGGACAGTCCAATCTAGCCTTCCCTGTTTTAAATTTGCATGCAAGAGGCCCCTTTTCAACGCTAAGGGGGGCATGCCCAAGGGGGTAGATGGAAAACAGTCATCCCAGGTGTGATACACTAATTCCAGCCCCCCTGTATTTGCCCTGTGCATGCAAGATGGCCCTTTCAATGCAAGTGTGTACATGCCCCCGGTTTGTGTGGACACCGCATTCCCCCGTTCCCTTTAGTGTGTGCTCAAATGGCCCCTTTTCAACTGCGTGTCTGCCCTCCCTTGGAGATACCAGACTTCCAAACTCCCTTCCCGGATTTGTTGCATGAAGGCCCCTTTGCCTCTAAATGTGTGAGATCCCAGTGCCGGGGGTTTAATGGGTAATTCAAACGGCGTGTGTTGGGTTTGGGCATGGGCCTTGCACCGTATGCCTGGTGGTCACCACAACAATGTCCTTTTAATGTCACATGGATGCCTACTTGAAACCTGGTTCTGTTCGAAGGGTGTAAGTTTGGGATTTATCTTTAAATGTTGTGTGTGTGTTTTGGGGGGTGGTGGTGTTTGTCAGCTCCTTGGGACAGTAAATGCTTTAGATGCTCACCCAAACATTCCCTATCGGCTCTTTGCCTTTGGGATGATGTCACCCACCTAGAAGTATGCCTCTGGGAGTGCTGTGTTCAGTAATCTCGGGGCATTCTGTAAATCGTAATGCTGTAGTGTGATAAGGTAGTTAGGTGTATGTTCAACTCCCGCCCTGCCAAGTGTGTGTGTGTGTGTGTTTTCCCGCTGCCTGGGGAAAAGTAATGCTTTTTGATGCCCCCAAAACAAAATTCCCTATCCCTCTTTGCCTTTGGGATGATGTCACCCACCTAGAAGTATGCCTCTGGGAGTGCTGTGTTCAGTAATCTCGGGCGTCTGTAAATGCGTAATGCTGTAGTGTGATAAGGTAGTTAGGTGTATGTTCAACTCCGGGCCCCGCCAAGGGGGGGGTGTGTGTGTGTGTGTGTGTGTGTGTGTGTGTGTGTTTGTGCCTGGGGACACAGTAATGCTTTTAGATGCCTCACAACACATACATTCCTATCGGGTCTTTGCCTTTGGGATGATGTCACCCACCTAGAAGTATGCCTCTGGGAGTGCTGTGTTCAGTAATCTCGGGAGGGTTCTGTAAATGGTTGCTGTAGTGTGATAAAGGGAGTTAGGTGTAGTTCAATCCCGGCCCCGCCGGGGGGTGTGTGTGTGTGTGTGTGTGTTTCCCGCTGCCTGGGGACCAGTAAAGCTTTTAGATCCTCACAAAAATAATTTCCCTACGCTTTGCCCTTTGATGTGCACCCACCTAGAAAATGCCTCTGGGGTGCTGTGTTAGTAATCTCGGGAGCTTCTGTAAATGCAAAGCTGTAGTGTGATAAGGTAGTTAGGTGTAGTTCAATCCCCCCTTTTTTTGTGTGTGTGTGTGTGTGTGTGTGTTTTGTTGGGGGCCAGTTGCAACCCCACAATAATTCCCCACGTCTTTGCCTTTTGATGTCACCCACCTAGAAAATGCCCTGGTGCTGTGTTAGTAATCTGGGACGTTCTGTTTTGGTTTCTGTAGTGTGATAGGGGAGTTAGGTGTGTTCGATTCCCCCCTGCCAAGTGTGTGTGTGTGTGTGTGTGTGTGTGTGTGTGTGTGTGTGTGGGGGTTTTTTCTCCCCCCTCCAGGGTTTTGCTTTTAGATCCCACCCCAATATATCCCGCCGCTTTGCCTTTGGGGTGTTACCCACCTAGTAGTCCCGGGTGCTGTGTTTTGTAATCTCGGGAGTTCTGTAAATGTCATGCTGTAGTGTGATAGGGTAGTTAGGTGTAAGTTGATTCCCCGGCCTGCCAAGGGGTGTGTGTGTGTGTTGTGTGGTTTGTTTTGTTTTTATTTTCCCCGCCGCCTGGGGCTAGGTTATGCTTTTTTGCCCACCACGTTATCCTGCGCGTCTTTGTTTTGGGATGTTGCACACCTAAGGTGTGTGGGTCTGTGTGTTTGTAAACTCTAATTTTAAATTATTTATTATATATTATTAATTTATTCCCAGCCTGCCAAGTGTGTGTTGTTTTAGCTTTCCCCTACCAGGGGATGTTTTAAGTTCACCACTAATCTTGGCGTTTGCCTTTATCCCTGAAATCTTCCTGTGTTTTGTAACCGGGCTTCTGTATTATGCTGTTGTGTGGTAGTTATTGTTTTATTTAAACCCCCAATTTTTGTGGTTGGTTTTGTGGGTCTTTAATTTCCACCAAAATTTTTTTTATAATTTTTTAATTTTTTATTTTTTGCATAAATCCCCTCTTCATGGAAGGCTTTTTGTACATATTGCTTTTCTACAATGATGTTGTTTTTCTGAAAAGTTTTTGGGTTTTTCCCTTCCTTTTTTTATATTTAATTAAATTTTATTTTATGTAAACCCCCAAAACTTGTTCTGGAATTTTCGTTGGGGATGCTATTTCCTTTTCCCCTCCCTTTTGGGTAGGTCCCAAAAATTTATCCCCCCCCATTGTTTTGGGGTGAACCTAAGGGCTTCTGTAATTGGCAGCTTACCCTTTTACGACTGTTACTGCCGCATTTCATCCTTTTTTGGTTATTTTTTGCTTTTAAGGGGTGTTTTCCACTTATCTTTTTGTAAATCCCCCCCTAAGGCTTCTTTCCCCTTTCTGAAGTGACATAGGGGGAGTTTCATTTGCCTTTTAAAACCCTGATTTTCCTTGTTTTCTTTAAAATATGGCTTTTCTGGAAATTTGGGGCTTAAAAACTGGGCGTTATTAAATTTCTCTTCAAAGAATTCCAAAAAAAATTTATTTGGAAACCAAACCCAAACCATTTGGGGGAACCCATTTCCCAAATTTTACAGTTCCTTTGGCTGTCTTATTTCTGACCCCCCCAAAGGGGGGGGGGGGGGGGGGGGGAGGGGGGGGGGGGGGGGGTGGGGGGGGGGGGGGGGGGGGGGGGGGGGGGGGGGGGGGGGTTTCTTTTTTGTTTTTTTTTTTTTTTTTTTTTTTTTTTTTTTTTTTTTTTTTTTTTTTTTTTTTTTTTTTTTTTTTTTTTTTTTTTTTTTTTTTTTTTTTTTTTTTTTTTTTTTTTTTTTTTTTTTTTTTTTTTTTTTTTTTTTTTGGTTACCCATTTTTTTTTGGTTTCCGGGGAACCCCCATGTCCATCCATGATAATCGCCCTACATGAAACCCCCCCCTGGAAAAAATAGGGCCCCCCTTAAAAATTTAAATTTCCCAAAAATTTTTTTGGTTTACCACCCCCCAATAATTCTGCGGAGTATGTGTCTGATACAAGATATCAACTTTCTGACACCAATACACACACTGTATGGCGGCATCACAGGCCACATGCCATTACATTTATATTGCAGGACACACCCACCCAGAGGGTTGTATTCCTCACACAGGCCAACAGCTGCTTATCCACACTAATTAGTCTATCATGTACCGTATGTGTGCGCGGTATTTGCGCTTTCCGTCAGTGGCAGAGCTCACGCATGAGTATGGGGACTGGACATTGTTCTGGCGACACTGCATGACACCCTGAGGGACACATTTCTTTTGAGTCTATTAACCTTCCACATTGACATTCACAGGGCATACGTTGTCATTCACATTTGTCGGAGTACATGCGTATGACTTGTACATGTTTTCTCATTTGTCCTGATGTCTTTCTTCTCACCTGTCCACCTAGTATCACTAGTTCTGTACATGTATTTTGGACAGGTTACCATCATACCCCTAACCTGTACACATTATGGGTAAACGCCCTGACGTTTGACCTTTGCCCTTGTTACATTTGTCATAGTAATGTGCCTTTCTGGTAAATTGCTGGCAAGGCATTACGAACTGTGCGGTTAGATAATAGTGACTGACAATTCTATTACATGATTAGTAACACTCATAACATTCATATTCCTGGCTACGCCAGTATTCTCTCAACATTCTGACTTTGTCTGGGGTATACCTAATATAGTCCCTATTTGTATTTCATGTACTATGCCTTAGTGCAGTTGTCTTATTCTGACAGTTTGCCAGTTATGGTTACCATCTTGGTCGTACGCATGTCCATCCATGATAATCGCCTACATGACACTGATATAGGGCCCTACATATTCCCAAAATGGTTTACACAATATCCAGTGGATGGTTTGCCCCATTATTGAGAATATAGGCGTGTGCTATACCCACATCACTCCCACGGGCGGCCTCTGAAATCTCTGCCAAACAACACCTAGGCCCATTTCTGCATACCCATGATTCCCATACCTGACAACCCTCTACAGTACCCATTACACATGTTTAATGTGAGCGGTACTGAAGTGTGGAGACACTTATATGCACTCCCCACTCTCCGGATATCAGTTTGTACGTCATACATTCTATCGACACATGTGTCATTACCCTTGCACCTGCTACTGTTGCATGTACAGCTATATCGTATTTGCTGAGGTCACTTATTTTGCGTCAATGTCGGTTGACACTACGTATGGATCAATTTTTGGGGTCCTGCAATGGACACCTATATGCATGTTTAAAGTGTAGAACTTGCTGGACTGTCACTTTCTGGCCAATGGTTTGGAAGGCAGCGGTTTATTCACCTTTCGTGCATGTCTGTTTGTCTACCCATATTAGCTATAACGTGGCCTATTTATGTACATATGTCATATCTACGGGACATATGTTTGTTGTGTATACATATATACATGTACAATCCTCATTTCATAATTTGCTTTGGTTTACGTCTGTGGATTATGTGTATACACATATATCTATATCCATACCATACCTTTCCACTGTACAGATTGTCACAGAGTGTACAGCTGGTTGCCTCTTTATCTTCAGTGTGTTTTACATAAACCTGTGTCTATCTGGCAATGTAGTGGCATTTCATTTGAGACTTATGGTGGGAAATACTGGCAAGCAGTTCAGGTTACGACTGCATACCCTTCAGTGAATCCATGCTACTGACACACCCATTATTCTATCCACTTTCTATGTTTGTTCTGGCACATATCTGGGGTTTGTCCCTATTTGTACCGGTAGTTTGCATGCCTTTGTCCGGTTTCATACTTTACAGGGTTAACAGGTTTGAGCCATGTATATCTAACGTGGGGGAAACAGCATTCATTTACTATGCTGTGACCGGATCACACATGCACAGGCGCACTTGCATTTCCTTATTGTGGGTTACGCGCAGGCGCACATGCATATCCTTATTGTGGGTTACATATGTTTACTAATTCTTTGTGCTTATGTGGGCTTTATTACTTGTGACAGTACCAGTAAATTATCTGTAATCCGGTTAACGGACATATGCGAAACACACGTTCACCTTTACATATTTAAATGTCTGTACAGCACAGACGCATTCATTACACTTTTACATTATATGTGCTGTAGTCGTAGTTGAACCGGGACTGCATTCACGTTGGCTGGATGCTGTAACCACTATACTTTTGGTGTTCTGACTCATTTATATGCATACCCATAGTACATAGCTACATTAACATATGCCTCACTGCTTCACTTACGACACAGGCATCCATTCTCCTGCTGGGAAAAATGCGGTACTACATGTTACACATTCCCTATTCCCTACTGCTCTGGACCCAAGCTGCATATTTAATCACTGCAGGGATATTCAGAACCCCAAGGCTTATAGTCCTGACATATACAGGTCTTTAATTGTCAGGGTGTTCATGTGGTGATCTGGGTTTAGGCTTGTCCGCCTGGTGAACGGTACTGCCCTGACCGTGTTCAAATGTCAGACAAAGCACATGGACAGAGTTTGTCCATTTTAAACATTTTATCTGTGTTTACAGACACAGGTGTTTGGGCACCTGTCAGCAGCTTATAATGTTGGCAATACATAATATGGGTGGGGGTGGTTACAATACATAATCCACGGTGAATGGTGTTCCCATTCACATTATTTTACCTGTGTTTACAGACACAGGTGTTTGGGCACCTGTCAGCAGCTTATAATGTTGGCAATACATAATATGGGTGGGGGTGGTTACAATACATAATCCACTGTGAGTGGTGTTCTCATTCACATTTGACTATTTCCTGTATTCATTCATACGAGGATTATTATTTTGCACATGAATTAACAATGAATTAACTACAGGTACGCAGTAGTACAGTCAACATATGTGAAGGTTTGTTACAGTAAAAATATACGGACCTCTGTAATACTTGGGGACTACCCCACATCCTTCACAACATTTCATGCTAATGTACATACTATTATTCTGTGAACTTTCGAAGTTTGTGAGAGCAGTAATTACATCTGTCCCTATTTGTCCACCCATCATTTTAGGCTTTGTCCAGATTTTGTTGCTGTAATAGGTTGAGAGGTGGTGTCAGTATGTGATTGAGTTGAATATATACTGTCGATAATTCAGTGGGGAGTAGGGTTACCACCTGTTCCTCTTTGAGGAAGTCCCACTTTGGACAGTTGTGTCCTGCGATGAAACCTAAGACATGGCAAATGTCCTGTGATTTTAAGACAAAAGTATATTTCTTATTTTCTTTACTAGTTGCATGATACAGGTATTTTGTATCTGAAACACATAACTATTATTTGGGATAGCATAAGCTATTCAAATGCTATGAAATAAGCTTTTATCTTGGCATACAAGTGTAATTCTGTCCTTTGCACTGGCTGGGGGTATGTTTTATCCTGCAAATTCTCACATTTCTACAAAGGATGTCCCACCTTGAGCATCTGAACAGGTGGCAACCCTAGTGGGGAGACCTGCATGGTGGACAGATGTTCCATCCTGCGTAGTATGTTTTGCATGTCTGTCTAGAAACTGAACAGTACCGTGACTACACATACATGTTTTGTCCAGACGTGTACAGTACTAGACACCGTGGCGTGTAAACAACTCTGAGGTTTCAACAGGTTACTTACCCACGCGGGATGTACACACATTTTGCCAAAACATGAACGGGCGGGAATTTGGATTTACGTAACTGTGATGGGATGTTTACAAATGTGGGATACATATTTGCAATCCTGACACTGCCTAGGACGATACTTCCTACTACATATGGGGAATACTCGCTATGTGTAGGTGTACGGCTGCGCAAGGCTGGTAGCTGGATTTGGTGGACATTCGGACATGGGTGCAGGTTATGTGCTATACAGGGGTTGTTGCATATTGCATTTGCATGCATGGGTTCTGCATTTGGATGTCCCGGTTCCGCATATAGCATCCTATGTGTATGTGCCGGTTACGTTCCTGTTCATGTGTATAGCACATTTTAATATTCATATATTTGTGTGTGTTTGGTATACAATTTGGACTGTCAGGTTTCTTTACGGTTGTTATATGGCCACAACTGCCCAGCTGTGTACTATCACTACCACTGTGGGACTGCTGGTGACCCTGCCCATGGGGCTAGACATATGTATTGGCGGCGCGCTGACATGATGCGCTTCACTTCCACTGGGTATAACTACTTACAGTGCAGTACATTACGGACACACGATTTTAAATATCATTTGTTCCATGGACGGAAACTCATATTGTGTTGCGTGCATTTCTGTTTGGTTCTCCATTTTGTGTGGCCGGGAACTGTCTTGCATGCTTTGCATACGTTTCATTATCCACGGACACTGATAGGTGCGATTACTATTGCAGGCAGACTATAATATTCAGCAGTTTAGGTTGCTCATCGACAGCTGACATTGACACGCCTCCGGGTGCAGCTTAGTAACGCCCCATGCACTCACGCATGTGTCCTATGCACGTGGATGTGGTGGCAGCGCACCTTCATTAATATGCATATGGTGCTACTACACCATATATATGCCGCACGGCTGGTGCAGGCCTTACACCGGCCTTGCGCCGAGCTTCATGAATCCGGGGGTATGTCATTGACAGGGGTTACCCCACAGATTTAGTTAACACTATTATGGAGAGTGTTAAATATGATAGAAACATTAAATATAAACCTATTTTAAAAGATCCTATAGGGATGCAAACAGGTGTCAAAAGGGTGGAAAAGGGATACAACAAGGCTTTGGTTATGTCATATATGAATCAAAGTACACACATTAAACAACTTATTATCAAAAATTGCAATCTAATTAAGGAATTGTTTGGTAACTAAACTAGTATTCCCTCAACCTTGAAGTTTGTATATAAAAGGAATGTGAATATTAAAAACATTGTGGAAAGGCCATGCAACATCCACAGATCATACAGAATATCCAAATGTGGTAACTGCACACAGTGTGTGTGTGTGTGTGTGTGTGTGTGTGTGTGTGTGTGTGTATATATATATATATATATATATATATATATATATATATATATATATATATACACATATATATGATAGTGAGAATATTACCACAATGACATGACCTTGAATTATATGTAATAATTACAAATGCAACTGTAAGACTGGGACTACATTATATTGCTATGTGTGCATCCTATGACAGTTTTTATGTGGACAAGACTGAAAGGCAATGAAGAACTGGGATTTACAAGCACTATTATGCAATTAAGAAAAAGGATGTATGAAATGCACTTTATAAACATTTAACAATTTGTAGAAATTTAAAACAAATGTTTTATGTTTTAGCAAAGAAACCTATGCCCATCCATGGTGGATGCTGGGCAGCAATCATTGAAACAAAGGAACTGCAATGGCAAATAAAGTTAAATGCTACCTCCCATATATAAATTAGGTTTTAGTGCACATGGTATATACTTTGTACACACACACACACACACACACACACACACACACACACACACACACACACACACACACATATATATATATATATATATATATATATATACACACACACACACACACACACACATATATATATATATATATATATACACACACACACACACACACACACACACACACACACACTATTTATTGTATTTTGAATTTTATATATATATATATATATATATATATATATATATATATATTATCACAATATTGTTACATTTAACAGATTAGTTCTTTAGGATTTTTAATTTTATTCTATTACTTTTGTCTTATTAAACTTGATTTTTTTCATTGAGTGTTTTTATCACATGATATTTCTCTTGATAAATTTAATATGTTTAAATTGTGTTTAATTATATGAAGAAGTCATGAAATTTCAGGATGAAAGTCCTTATTAAAGGATTGATTCTTTCTGCAATTTCCGTGTTTGAACATCGTGTTTTATTTTTTACCGGTTATTGTTTTTTTTTCTATTTTGTTTGATGGTTTAACTGTGCTTAGGTCCAGCCAGTGCATATTTAATTACTTTTTGGAGACACAGCTAGAGAAACTTTGTCAACTTTGAACATCAAACTTTGGTTGGAACTCATTTCTTCACTGAAAGAAAAAAAGGGTGCATTTCTTTCCTTACCAATGACTTTAACTAAGTACAGTTTGAAAATGTAACTTATTTTAGTAACTGCATTTCTAAGTCTAGCATGAGTGCATCTTTGAAATTCACTGTCTTTGTAAATACACTATTACTTAGGAATCTGTAGTTCTTCAAATGCTGGCTCCATACTGTAAGTTTCTAATTGACAAAAACATTAGATTTCAAATGAAATATCCTAACAGTTTAATCTTTACTCTTGATGGCATTAAATACACTGTAAAAAAAGAAGCCAGACCTACATTTTTGAAGCTGTTTAAGGCTCTGCCACCGTCTGAAAATTGAACAGTACATCCTGGCTTTTTCCTGCATTAGAGTGAATGGGAGACTTCATTTACGAGAATCTGAGGCTTCAAAATCCTTTGTGTGTTCTTCTTTCTTCAGCAGGCCTGGTAATTCTCCGTTTTATCTTTTAATCTCATCTTCCTAGCTGAAACACGAAGATTCCACGAAGTTTTATGGCTTCTACGAGCGCTCCTGACCCACGAGGAAGCAGGAAACAAGGTAAAGGAAGCAGGGGGACCGTTTTGAGTGTGGTACAGCTGAGAGGTACGTTCACGAATTGGTTCCCCCGTCGCGAGCGCGAAAATTCGAAAATTGAACTGCCTGGACTGCTGCAACTGCTGGGAAGCAAGAAGAGCTGCTGTAAATCGAAACGAAGCTTTTTGGGACTTTTTTGGTGCTAAAATGACTGAGAAACGATCAATGAGGTAAAATGTGTCTTGTATGGACAAAAATGTATGGTTTGGCTGTTGCTGTATGAGTCTATGGCTTAGTGGTAAATCCAGGTAATGCAGTCTATTTTTTGTGTTATTTTTTTCTCTTTTTTTTTTTTTTCTCTCCTTTGCAGGCTTGTTTTGTAACTTACTGTGTTTTATTTAGTGAGTAAATAAGTGAATAAATAAGTATCTTTTAACTGTGTTCAGTTTGGGGAAAGGGGAGAACAGAAAAAGAAAAAAATATATATATATACATATAGTATAATTAGCAAACAGTAGTAGTAGTTGTGTAATATAGGTGATGTCTAACTGTAATGAGCTATAAAAATTAAATGCAATATTGTAGGAATGTTTTGAAGATAAATAGCTGACCTAAATAATGGCTTGTTTTAAACAAATGTATAATAACTGTGTGCTTATTAGGTGAACTGTTAGTTAAAAGGTTTTGGAACAAGTAATTAAAATGCTAACATATTATTGCTGTATTTAAAGTTTGTTAAAAGTGAATTATTTGACATGTCAGGTACAATTAGTTTACATGAATATTAGGGAAATGTTCAGAGCTGTAGTTACTTGAGTGCGGTGTTTAGTAGGGAATGTCTGGGTTAGACTTTGTAGACGTAGATATAGTTGGTGTAGGTTTTTTGCATGCTATTTTATTGTTAGTTAATAGAATTAGTAGTTTAGCTACTTGGGGAATGTTATCCAATGTGAAAAACCTATGTTCATCCTGGTCCGGAGGAATAGTGGATAGGCACTGGGTAGGGATGGGATGGCTGTTTTGCTTCCAAAAATTCACGTAATACCAACACTTGTCAATTTAAGGTGGAAAACAAAAAATAGATACCATTATTCATCAATTTATAGTTTAGAATGTGGATAATAGATTCCTGGAATGTTAAAGGACTCCAGAACATGAAAAAAAGAAAGCTGTTTCTGCATTTGTTTTTAAATCAAAAGCAGGTTTTATTCTATTACAAGAAACACATTTGACTAATGACCAGTGGGAAACAATGAAGGACAAGAAATGGATTAGGAAGGTTGTAAAGGCGGAAGGGACTACGAATAGTGCTGGGGTGGCAATTATAATCAAGAATCAGTTTCAAGGAGAAATTTTGGAGGACAAAATAGATAAAGAAGGCAGATGGTGTTTGGTGGTTCTCAAAACTGAAGGTTTCGATAAGCCGATAGTACTTTTATGTGTTTATGCCCCAAATGTGAACCAACATCATTATATAGCTTCAATTTACTCTATTCTACAGTCATATAACAACTGTTACATAGTGATGGGGGGGGATTGGAATGCTTACCAAGATTCTAAAACTGATAAGTTGGGAGCTTTGACTGCTTTTAATAAGCAGGCAATGGTAGCGTTGAAAGAACTGAGAATGGATTTCAAACTATATGACCCTTTTAAACACAAACACATACAAGCAAAGGCAGAAAACTTTACTTTCTATTCTAGCTGCCATAAAATGTGGTCAAGAATTGATTTTTTTTTTAATTCCAGAAGTGTTCATTTCACTTGACCCTAGGGTTTCTAATCAAGCTAGACAGCTCTCAGACCATTCTAAAATAACTTTAACTTTAAAGACCGATATTTTGAATACTAAAAATCATGGTGGATATAATTGGTCCTTAAACCCATACCTATTAACCAAAGAAGATATAGTACAGGAAGTTAAGGAGATACTTAAACAATTAGTATACAATATACCCCATAATGAACATCCATTAGATATAGAATGGGCTACAACTAAAACTTTGTTAAGAGGATTATTTATTCAGAAAGCCACTTATTATAAAAGACTCCAAAATAAAGAACAACTGGATCTGGAAACTAAAGTACAATTATTGGACCAGGAGCTGATGAGTAACTACACTGAGCAAACAGAAACTGAGTTGTTAAGATGTCAGAAAGAGCTGTTTCTTATGCATAACAGAAAATTGACACTGTACGAACAAAGAAGTTTAGTTAAATATGAAAATCACATTCAAACTCCCTCGAAAGCATTAGCCCGTATTATTAATCAAACGAAATCGACACGATTAATTACCGAAATAAATCATAATAATACGTTATATACTGATAAGTCAGATGACATGAAGATTTTTGAATCAATTTTTAATCAGATATACGGTGAGCAACAAACTCATGGGCATGATGAAGAGAGAAAAGAGTTCTTACAGAAAATTAATTTTCCCAAGATTGACGAGGATTCTCAGGGAGAGTTGACTGCATTGATTACAGTTGATGAAGTTCTAGAGGCAATTAAGAAACTAAAGCCACATAAAGCCCCAGGACCAGATGGTATGACCTCTGAATTTTATAAATCTTTTAGTGGGATTCTGAGCACCGTACTTTCACAGACCTTTAATTATATCATTTGAATGGCAGCAATGATCTTCATTTTAATGCCTCAAGAACAATTCTGTTATTGAAAGAGAATAGTGATCCCAAAAATCCAGACAATTATAGGCCCATATCATTGTTGAATATTGATATGAAAATCATGACATCTATTCTAGCTAGTAGATTAAAAAAATAATAAACTTGATAATATCAGAAGAACAGGCGGGTTTATAGATGGGAGACAGACTACAGACAATACATTAACTCTTCATACTTTAATATCTTATGCAAAGTATAAAAATATGAACATATATGCTTTAATAATTGATGCTCAAAAAGCATTCGATAGAGTTAATTTGGCTTATTTATTTGAAACATTATCATATTTCAATATACCTCAGCTTTTTATTTCTATGTTAAGAAATTTATACAAGAATGCATACACTAGTTTATATATAAATCATGAATGTTCCAAAAGGATTCAAATAAAAATGGAACTCGACAGGGTGCCCATTGTCTCCCATACTGTTTAATCTATATTTGGAACCTTTATTTCTTCATATGAAACAAAAGGGTTTTTATAATTCTCCTGTACTTCTTGGGATAAAGGTTAGGATGGCTGCTTTTGCAGATGATTTAAATATATACAGTACCACACCGGTGTCAGATACGGAAAAATACTAACAGCAATACAAACCTTTGAGAAAATTGCTAATTACAAACTAAATTTTAAAAAAACCAAAATATTCCCTCTAAAGACACCTACACCTTTTTCAATGCTACCATTGATAGGACGAATAAGGACAGAAGAAAGAATAAAATATTTGGGGATTGACTTTTCAACTGAAAATAGAGAATTTTTTATCAACAATATTAAGGCAACTGGAGACCGAATAACAATGGATTTGAAAAGATGGAGTAAGTTGAAGCTACCAATGATGGCAAGAGCAGCGATAATAAAAATGAACGTTCTCCCCAGAATGCTATATATTTTTAGAGCAGCACAACTTAAAATCACGAAATCCTTTTCAAGCAATTTCAGATAGGACTGGGGAAATTTCTGTGGGAACCCAGAAAACGAGAATATCCTATGAAAACTGATGGCTCCTAAAACGAGGGGGGGTTGGATTTACCAGATTTTGAGATGTATTATACAGTGATTCAGGCCAATAGGATTTTAAGGGTGTCTTACTTGGATAGTGAAAATAGAAAATGGATACCCAAATGGGTACTGCTAAATTATAAACATATAAAAGGGAAGAGAATTAATGTTAAAGCTGTACCATTATTGAATATAAAAACATTGAGTAAATATGAGTTAATGGAACACATCAAGGTATGGGCAGTGGCGACTCAAACTCTGTTTGCCTCCTTGAACCTTTTAAAATATATGATGATGTTTCAACCGTTTGATGGAAATCCTAATATAACTATTGGTAATCAACTGATAGACTTAAAGAAATATCCATTTATTAAGGAATTAACTGTAAGGGATTTATACCCCTTCCTAGGAGTAGCGGTACATGATATCTTAAAAGTGATGAATCTTCCCATCTCTTATTTAATTATAATGAGGCAGTTAAAAGATTTGGCCATAAATTATTTTACCAGTTCTGAAATAAAAAGAGGAACTAGTTATTTCAGGTCATCTGTGGGAAGCATTGCAACAAGATAGAAATTATAAATCCTCAGCGTATAAAATGGCAAAAGAGAAAATATAATAATCATATTCTGTTATCCAAATACTGGAGAGAGAAATTGCCATCCCTAGACGACAGTAAAATAGTAGAGGCATTTAACTTAACATTAAAATCCGTATCACTTCAAAAACTGGTCTTTACTCAATTGATGATATTTAACAATGCATATTATACCCATCTTACACTTCATAAATTTGATTAAAAAGTCACCTAAATGTCCACAGTGTGTAGATCAGACAGCAGACCTGTTACACATGTTCTGGAGTTGCAAGTGCATTTATAAATTATGGAATTCTTTAAAGTTACAACTACAAAAAATGGGTTACCAAAACTCAACACTCTCCTGGGAATTTCTGATTTTACATATTCCACGGAGAATTTGGACAAAACAAAAAGATTGTAATTATGAATATTAGTTTACTAATGAAATTATATATAGCCACAAATTGGTTGAACCCAGCACAGGTGTCGTGGCAAAATTTCAGGCTGTTAGCGATTAAGCATATATTAGCGCACAAATTGTTAATTAGAAATAATAAGAAAAGTATAAACAGCATAAAAATTTGGGAACAAATCTTTAATATTATTTTGGTAGCGGTTCCTATCCACTTTCCGTCAGGACATTCTGTATGTGTACCAACACATTCTTGGATTAGATAGAAAATGTAGAAATAATACAAATTATTGGCTTGAGTTGGTTTATAATTGTCTATTGTAGATGCTTTTATGTTTAAGTTTTTGTGATTTTAATTTCCTGTACTTGGTTAAAATGATATTTATTCTTAATGTATTATAGGGAAATTCAAAATGGAACTAAAACATTGGAAGCAATATTGTACATAATGTAAATAGTGTGTGAAATGTATAATGGTTTGGCAAAACAATAAAAATGATTATTGAAAAAAAAAGGAATCTGTAGTTCTTGTAATTCTGCATGAATTTCTTATATAAATTCTCTACTCATCATCATAAATGTATAGTTGCTTGTGTGGTCAACAATTCACTTTCAAATCATATTTATGTAGATTATTTAATAGTATACAATAATTTATTCAAGGAAGAAATAAGTTTTGTCCAAGGCTTGAAGTCTTGGAAGTAGTTTACAGATAAGTTTTCTAGTGAAATTTTGCAAGGATTTGGGTCTGTTTTCTGCTAAACTTTTATTTTACAGTAAAGAAATTCATGTAATTTCCGGCACATATGCAGTATTGCTAACAATTCGTTTTGCTGTCTGATCATACTTATTATTTTTTGCATCTATAAATTATTATAACCCATCAGCTACCTGGATATTTATTTATTGGAACATACCTCCTATACCATACTTGCTACACCACTAGTTTATTCACATGTAATGTTGTTTCTTCTGTAACTAGTTTCTCGAGTACTTCAGAAATATTTTCTTATTCAAAGTTCTTTTTCTGAGATTCATCTGTCTCTTAACAGCTTTCTTTGAAGCATAGCTGTTTCAAATATATTAGATACTCACTTTGAAAGATGCAGAAAATTGCCATTTTGCCTTCTAGCTTTGGCATTAGCACAATTGCTCTGACAAATTGCATTTTACATATTATCTCTTATTTTAAATCTAGATCTAACTGTTCCAGACTCTGTGTACTATTGTAAGTATTGCATCATTTGTATGTATCTTAGTTTTGCCAATTTGGCCCAGGTCATGGATGAGAATAATCAGTTTACCAACCTACCTACATAGTTATTAAAATATAATAAACAAAATAAGTATTCTTTAATATGCTTTAGTCTCTGATAAAGTCTTTTGTGAAAGACAAAAACACTTATTGTGTTGACTTTGTTAGTGACTGTGTCAGTAAAAGTTTGCTCAGAAAGTTTTTCTAAGTGTTAATCATCTCTATAACACAGTGTTTTGGGTATATGAAGACATGGTGAAAGCATTAGGTTATACAGAATGACAATAAATAAATAAAGTTCAGTTAAGATGAAATAAGAAACATATAAATAAAGGGAAAGAAGAGCAAGAACAACTGATGTTAATATAGTTCAGGTAATTGTGTGTGTTCCATGTCTTTTTTAATGTTCTGAAAGTGGAAGATGAGACACTGGTACTATTCAACCAAAAAAAAAATAAAGCTTTGATTGTTTTCCTGGAGACAGTAACTGGGAAACAAATTAAATGATGTTAATTGGGCAAATAAAGGAAGAAATTCTACACAAATAGATATGTGCATAGAATTTTGATAAGAAGTACTAAAATCAGACATAATTAACAGTTCTGGGTAGGACGAGCTGATAAAACAATGTTTGGCTATTTGGTTTAAGCTTTACTAACAGAAGACAGAACATTGCCTCTTAGAGAGTTGAAGGTATAACATTTTTTACTTGTCATATTTCTTATCTGATCATTAGATTAATAATGAAGACACAAAGGAATATTTAAACAGATTAGAGATGATTAATTTGTATGAAAATTGAATGACAGATGAAAGTGAATTTGTTTTGCCAACTTTCACAGCATTTCCATTTCCAGCTGTAAAAAGTAGAAGTTACAGATGAACCAATGTAGGTTAACTTACCATGGTAAGTGTTCAGTGAGACTTGATGCAATGTTAATAGAAACAATATAAGAGACACAGAAATTTATGATTAAATATAATCACTAGATAATATGAATATAATTGTGTATGATTTTTCCACAAAGGAATATAGCAAGAAATAAATAAGTGTCTTGGAGGAACTTGTCTACAGTGTTAATGGAATGAAAGGAAAGGAAATTGTTTTATATGGTAACTTCAGAGCAATGAGTAGCTCAGTTCTAAATTATAAACATTTTTGAAAAGAAAAATTAGTTAAACAGAAATTCAATGGGGTCACAAAGTTAGTTAACAAAGTGCTTACCTGTTAAAATGAATAACAATGCAATATTTAATAATTATAAATAGAGGTGCTGGTTGGGAAAGTAATATGGTTTACACCTACATATGAAAATGGAAGAGATTCATATTGAATGATCTTATAATTTCACCTGATTTAAAGGAAATGAGTAATGCAGTAATTAATACTAGATCAAAAAGCAACCATCTGTTGTTACAAATAACATTAAAACAGGAGTGCAGAGAAAGTTGCATTAAATCCTTCTGTAATATTCATACAAATTTAAGGTCTCTAGAATCAGTGGATGAAGAAGAATGGATTGGTTATCTGGCCTGTCAACTGCTGGGGTCAAGTAAGTGAGATAATTCACTTAAAAGGAACAGTTTGTTGAAAATTGTATAAACTACAGTATATGAAAAGTGTAGTCTAAGAAACTTGGATCATGGAAGGAGATGCAATAATAATGAATGGCTTAATGAAGGGTGTTTTCTTAAGAAACATTATTATGAGAGTACGCAGAGAATTGGATGAAGGAACTATCTGAATGACATATGATCAAACAAAATAAGCAGGAAGACTTACAGAAACTGTTAATTTATGCAAAGAAAAGATTTGAAAAAATGTTAAAAATAATAAAAAGAGATGGAGGAGGCTCTGAAAGGTGATTAGAAGGTGTTTAAGTGGGATAAAAAAAGTTATTTTTTATGTTGAATATTTTATTTATTTATTTATTTATTTATTGTGAAAGTCCGACTTCAAACGAGCCAATTTTCAGTGGAGGCCCAGGGAGAAACGCTGCAGATGCATGTCTTTGTAATATAGGGTATGGGAAATATTTTAATGAGGAAATATTCAGCTACTACTCAGGGAGTAACATAAATTATTTAATTCTGATATGGAAGGATAACTGGATACTTCTAAACAGCCTGCTAACATTGAATAGTGGTTAAAGTTGTATTATTATATTGAAAAAAGGGAAAGCTATGGACCTTAACAGCATTTGTAATAAATTATATCAATTAAATCCAAGTGTTTGGGAAAATATTCTATCTGCCCAGTTTATTTATAGTTGAAAGAATCAAAACTTTTTAAAGACATGGAGCAGTGACATTATATCACTGATCTATAAAAGGGTAGATGGGCTAATTGTATAATATAGTGCCCATAATGCTCAAAATAATTATTTTAAAATATTTGACGCTCTGGTCTGAAACAATTGCATTGAAAACCATTACAATAGACCCAATCTGCCTACACTTCGATTAGAACTCAGATTTATACTTGCTTGGTATGAAGTCATTCAACTGAAAACTATGCTACAGTCTGAGCACAAATGTATATTCTGTTCATTGACTTCATAATAATAGTAGATCTAAACCTTGGAAGTTAATGATTAACAAAGGGTTTCCTAAGCCATTGGTGGATACTATTTTTATACTCTATTCCTCTACTTGGGTCCAATTTAAAATCACAAAGAAGGGACAGTTTACTGAAATGTTTGAAACTGATAAGGGGGCAAAACATGGGGTTTATGGTAGCCTGTAGCTGTTTTTAATCTACATAGATAAACCCCCAGATTCTCAAAAGCTTGCACGGTGTGCATGATTAGTGTTAGATGAAATGTTGCCAATATGGCGGCCGAGCGATTCACTTATGTGCATGTTTGATGTGCACGAGCACTGTAGCACTAGTGCTGCATGTCTCCAGCCACCGTATGCAAATCACCCCATTTGCAGGTGAAAACCATGCAAATGAGGTAAACTTGCCATCCAGGAAGCAGGAATCAGGGTGTGCAGGACTAGCGTAATATGCAGAAATATACTGGGTTAGTAACTGAGTACGGGACTGCAAACTGCAAAGCAGAGCTATGACAGCTCCAAATAAAGGCTGCATAGCATTGAGGAAACATGCCAATGGCCAAGTAGAAGGCCATTGGTATTGCAAACAATGCCAAATGTACAAAATACAACTTTTATGATATGTCCGCTGATCACGTACGTTGAAGCATAGAGCAGCAGAGTGCAAATGGGACCGGTGGGGAAATAAGAAAATAAACCTAAAAACAACAGTCTAACTAAAATCAGTAGTCCGCCATGCAAGTCAATGGCAGGCAAAAGACAACCTGGCCAGTGACTAGTAGTTGCTAAAGGGGGAGGCACAGTGTGACACATGTAACTATGCATTAGTAGGCAATTCTATGCAAATGAGGGGAAGAATTGTGAATCCCGGTTTTCTCTAGCATGTGAGGTAGGTCCGAACAGTGTTTGAGTATGGATAGCTGAGTGCAAGACTAGGAGGTAGGTGACATCATGTGTGGGAGTGTCAGGCATACTGTCAGCAGATTGAAGCCCTGTGGCTAGGGGTTGCATTCAGCTTAGAACAGCAAAGCCAGGAGGTGTGTCTAAACCTGCCCATCATGTACGACACAGTGTAAGCAGGTTTTCACACCGCGCAATGGGATCTACAGGAATATAAAGGAAGTGAACCCAGAAAATAGTAGCAGTATGCACATTGCAGTACACCAATTGCGTGGCGTGCCCCTGGGATGAATCAGAAGGGCAATGTGAAGAGAAAGCAGCAGTAGGAAGTTAATCAAGGTGTACTAGGTTCGCTGCCAGGTGAAACGGATCGGAAACAGCCAATTACACAGGCAGCCGACCAGCCCAGCCCAGAACACCTCTATAAACTATGCAAACACCTACCCCTCCAGTTTTTCCACACCCTACACCACTGGTGTAAACAAGCAGGGAACTTTTAACACTTACAACAGCAAAATGTTAGGGGCTGCAATAGCTATCATACAACTTGTGGAAGAGGCTAAGGGTGGCGAGGATGGAAATGCTGCCGACCAACCCACAGTGAGGAGACGGAGAAGAGTGTACAGACCCAGGGTCACCTACCAAGGGCTACATGAGCTGGAGATAGTGGCGTGCTATAGGGTGGACAGGGACCTCCTACAGCAGATTGTTGAGCTGTGCCGGTTATGCCTGACACACAGAACTAACAGAGGGGAATCCATTCCAGTGGAAACGAAGATATGTGTAAGCCTAAGAATACTAGCTACTGGTACCTTCCAAAGGCCAACTGGGGATATGATGGGGATCTCACAGGAATCAGCATCCAGGGTACTCCACCAGTTCCTGGATGCCATGGCAGCACATGTCGGTGAGCACGTATATTTCCCCCTCACCCATGAGGCATTGGCCAGCAGTATATGTCTCTTCCACCAAACAGCAGAATACCCTGAGGTAGTGGGTGCAATAGAATGCATGCAACATATGCATCAAATACCACCCGGTGAGCAGGGTAGGGTTTACATCAACCGCAAGTGCTTCCCCTCCATCAACTGTCAGGTTGCGTGCGATGCCCAGGGCATAATACTGAACGTGTGTACTGGCTGCCATGGTAGTTACCACAATTCTCACATCTGGCATCTGACTCAGCTGTACCAGAAATTTGCCAATGGGACATCCCACATGGTCACCTAGTGGGGGATGCTGGATACACACTGAAGCAGTGGCTGATGACACCCACCAGAAATGCACACACACCTGAACAAGAACTCCATAATGAGGCACACGCACAAACAAGAATCATAATAGAGCATCTGTTTGGGATGCTCAAGTCATAGTTCCAGTGCTTGGACACATCCGGTGGAGCCTTGCAGTACTCACCAACTACATGTACCCAAATCGTCCTTGTATGTGCCATGTTACACAATATGATCCTGCGGAAACAGCTGCAGTAGGAGCAGCAAGGGGCAGGGCCATATAGCCCCCCACCAATGCCAAAGCCTGCACAGGCACAGAGTGACTTGGAGGAGGAACAACCTGAGCCTGCCCCAGTAGGCAGAAGGAGGCATGCCCAGTATGCCCTGGCCCTGGCAAAGAGGCAACGCATAGCACATACACTGACATGGGAGGGACCCAGGGAATAGCACCTCTCTCTGACTCTCACATACAGTAAAAGGGATGCCAAACATTACACTACCTGTGCCTAACCATGCGTAGGCAGTTGACTACGTGCATCCAACATAGGCAGCCCTGCAGCACCACCCGCAATACTGGGACACCCACAGGATAACTGACTCACACATGCCAGTCAGGAGGGGGGGGTCACATACCCAACAACAGTCACAGCCAGCAGGACAGGTGTAGACAAACACAAACAAATGCTGTACTATGTCAGTTGTGACAGCTAGGAAGTCTGAAACCAATGTGTATGCAATCAAAAGATAGAAACGGAAGTACACCGGTATGGCATAGCCAGCATGATGGGTAAGACCACTGACAGAATTGGACTACAAGACATACCAGTACAGTCCTAGCAAATGTGTACATCTGTCAGGTGTGCCCCCCCACCTCGCATAGAAATACAGTAACAGTCAGGTGCACCCCCCCCCACTCCTGTGTAGAAACATAGAAATAGTCAGGTGTGCCCCCCACTATGCAGACATGTTGCAACAGTCAATGCCAAATGATCAGTGGATACCCTGCAGACACAGCATGCTACCTGTCGGTGTACAACACAAAGGTCAGCTGTGCAGTACAAACCACTGGACATGCTCTACACATGCATAACAGATGGCCTTACTAGGCATGCTCACACACTTAGAGTAATGAAGGCAATGTCAGTCATCAACATACTGAAAAGTCATACTGGGCATGCTCGTACAATTAAACACATGAAGGCCATGTATGCAAACACCAGTGGACCAGACATATCCAGCAGTTGCAATAGTTACTGCAGACACATGTCAGTATGCACCACCCATGCCTTGCACACACAGTGGATGGGAATACAGACATATATATAAGGACAACACACCATAATATGCCAAAGGTAGATGGATATAGATGTGTGGAAGAGAGTGGCCGTGACAAGGAGCCATCCAAGACGGACCCAGTGAGCACACAGCCAAAGGGCCCCAAACACATCAGCTGCAGATGTCACACACTGCAGTTACTAGCGACCAGTACCTGTCAGCACCACAGACTATGTGGTCCACGTGCCAGCTGTGCAACATGGTTATACAAGGACATAGAAAGCTAGTTACCATTGACATGCATCTGTGATATTTAACCTCTTGTGTGGCTGCCTGTGGCGTGTCACCCCTACATGAATATGTATGGGCCATGCACACACTGGCCAACCCATAGCTGTACCCTGACAAGCCTGCTGAGGTTATCCAATGTGTAATACACCTTTGGTAGAGTTGTAGGCCAGTAATCTCTGTCGTGCATCCCATAACTGTGTACTGCTGTAGTGTGATAGACTAGCTAGGTAGGAGTTCTAACCCCAGCCATGGCAACTGTGCATGTGAGTGTGTGTCATTGTTCATGTATGTGTCAGTCTCTCACTGACTGTGTAGTGAGCAATGCTTTTAGGTAACTCACACCCCATACATTTCAAATATCCAACTTTGGCAAGGCTGCTGATGTCACCCACCTAGAAATACTCTCCTGGGAGAGCTGTAGCCCAGTAATCTCTCTAACACATGCTGTAACTGCATACTGCTGTAGTGTGATAATGTAGTTAGGTAGAAGGTCGAACCCCAGATGTGGCAACTGTGTGTGTATGAGTCTGTGTGTGTTTGTGTCTGTCTGTCACTGACTGCATAGAGAGCAATGCTTTTTAGGCCACCAAAACCCCTTACAAGTAGAATACCCTCCTTTGGCAAGGCTGTTGATGTCACGCAACTTGAAATACACCACTGGGATGATCATAGCCAAGTAATCTCTTTAGCACGTCCCAAAACATTGTATGGCCATAGTGTAAGCAAGGAGTTAGTAGGGAGTTCTAACTCCAGACCTGCCGACTGTGTGTGCATGCGTGCATGTCCGACTGTGTAGAGAGCAATGGTTTTAGATAAGTCATACCCCATACATTTCACATACTCACCTTTGGCAAGGCTGCTGATGTCACCCACCTAGAAATACTCCCCTGGGAGAGCTGTTGCCCAATAACCTCCGTAGCGCATTCTGTAACTGCGTACTGCTGTAGTGTGATAATGTAGTTAGGTAGGAGGTTGAGCCCCAGATGTGGCAACTATGCATGTGTGAGTCTGTATGTGCGTGTCTGTCTGTCACTGACTGTGTAGAGAGCAATGCTTTTTAGGCCACTCACACCCCTTACAAGTAGAATACCCTCCTTTGGCAAGCTGCTGATGTCACGCAACTTGAAATACACCTCTGGGATGATTGTAGCCAAGTAATCTCCATAGCACATCCCGTAACATTGTATGGTGATAGTGTGAGTAAGGAGTTAGTTGGGAGTTCTAGCCCCCGACCTGCCGTATGTGTGCATATCCGACTGTGTAGAAGCAATGCTTTTTAGGCTACTTACACCCCTTACAAGTCAAATACCCTCCTTTGGCAAGGATGCTGATGTCACCCACCTAGAAATACTCACCTAGGAGAGATGTAGCCCAGTAATCTCCATAGTGCATGCTGTAACTGCGTACTGCTGTAGTGTGAATAAGGTGAGTGTTTGGGTTCCATCCCCCCACATGGCAGGTCCAGATGCATTGTGTGTGTCATTGTCTGTGTAGGGAGCAATGCATTTTATGCTAGGCTCTCGCAGTCATTTCAAACCCTACTTTGGCAATCCTGCTGATGTCAGTCAGTGTGAAATACACTTATGGGCAAGGACTACCCCACTAATATCCTTGGTGCTTACTATAACTGTGTAGTGTCATACACTAGTTAGGTAGGGGTTCTACTCCCAAACATGACAGGTGAGTATGTTTGTAACCCATATCCTGTGTACAGGTGGTTGTGACTGTGTGACACCTATGGCCAATGTGCAGCGGGTTTTGCATTTTATTATATGGTGGCCATACTATGTATCACAATGTCCACTGTACAGGGATAACACATGATATGGCTGAGAGACCGGGGTGCAGAGCCATACCCAGACATGTGACATCAAGGCCAGGCAATCAGAGTTAGCAACCCCAGTATTACTCAGAGCACACTCTCACCCCATGTGTCAAACACACAGATGCCTAGGTAACAGCCAATATGTGAGTAGTACACTGCACATTGGCCACTGATAGTAACTATGGAGTGACAGCGGTGGGCCACAGAGGGCATGACACCCAGTCCATCTGTCCAATATGCACATACATGCAGACAGTGCACCTCCCCCATGTTATCCAATGGACAACTGCACCACATGTGGTGCCATCACATGTGACCCACAATGGACATACCATGCCTGACAACATGTCCATATGGGCAGATGCCACTGACACCAAGAAATGCTGATAGCATGCACACCATGTAGGTGCAAGGTGAAGCTGCTGGCCATTATCAGCTCCCGCCACAGGTGGATAGGGCTGGCACATTTGCTGATAATCTGTGTTCAAAACATGGGCCGGACACCCCAGGTACAGTTCCACTTGCCACTGTACATGCATGTGGGAGGTGTGCATATCCCAGATGCAGCCCAAGTCATGGACGAAGGAACACAGACATGGCAAGCGATGCACAGCAATGCCCACACACAGTAGTCACCCAGGTGACTGGATGGAGGATACAATACCCACCTGTGTGTGCAAATGCAGACACTACATCCCTGAGCCACAATGCAGACCATCATCATGTGGCCTGATTCCAAGGTACACCCATCGCCTAGCCATGGACAGCCATCTGGTGCAGTGGAATACCACACACCTGTGCAAACATGCACACATGCATGTAAGTAGTGGCACACTGTGTGTTTGTGTGTGAGTTGCATGCTGCAGATGTTCACATCCACACTCCCTACAACCCCCATGGGCATACTGCAGCATGCTGTCTGATGTCAGACACCTTTCCATACCCTTCATCTGTGCAGCCCCCGTATGACTTGTGTGGTCATGGGATACCTGCACAGTGATGTGATGTGGCAATCCCACAACTGATGGGTTGTACACCTGGCCCTGCCACGTGTGTCAATTTGTGTGTGTCCTTGTGAGAGTGCAACTGTGTTGACGCTGTCACCTATTCATGCCAACAGGCAAGTGTATGCCACCTACCGTACAGCTACTGTATCCCTGTTGCAGATGTCACTCCCCATCACATATATGTTTTGAGTGCTCCACAACAGGTAACCCATGTGACGCATACAATAATTGCAGCACACTGTGCTAGCACTACAAAGTCATCAGGGGTTTGATACCCTGTGCTGCTAGGTGTGTGACACAACCATGCCTCAGTTCTACCCTCCTCACCCCTCCCTGACATGTATTAGCCTCTGACTGCATCCCCCACCCCCTCTCAGGTGAACGTGGAGACCTACACCTGCCTTGCTTAGGCAGCAGCATGTGTAATGTAGGTAATGCTCATGATCAGCAGATGGCCTCTGCACGAATCACAGCCCTCCCCTAGCTGATTGCATGTGAAACAGCTGTGGTAACATCCCCATTGCCAGTTGTATGGAAACACACTCCAATACCCAGGAACATCATGGTGGTGTTTGCCCTTGTCACCCACTGTGAGCAGGAACTAGATCTGGTGTGTGCCAAACAGCATCCTAGATGGATTACAGTGTACATCTAGCAACATACAATGTGGAAATAGTGCATCAAATGGGAGGTGGATGTGCCTGACCTGACTAAAGCCTGTAGGTGCCGCTATACTGTATTTGGAGTAATGTTGCTTTCACAGTGTTTGTGTGGATATGGCTGATGTACATGTCTCAATACCTGCCATGTCAGTTTCATGTTGATGGGGAATCACCATCTGCAGGGTCATCTGGAGCCTGGGCAATGTTGTGTCCATGGCTGCATGTGCCACCCGCAGAGCATCTAGTTGTCGATTGCTGAAGGTAGTGTGAGGATTGCATTCAGTAGATGGAGAAAGCTGTAGTAGTCACAGACGTCATATCCTCAAAGGACATATGTTGCAACAACCCTGTAACAACAGTAAATGTATGTGGTCATCACAGCAGCATGTCAATATTGGTCCTGTGTATGTGCTCCCAGCCACACCTCTGTCAACCTTTGTACATATGTCATGAAGTGGTGCATATGTGCTGTACACCATACTTTGTGGCATCATATCTGAGAACAAGCCACTGATATATCTGACGGCTACACATGTTATGTACAGTAGGGGTTACATTACATTGCATTACCTGCACATTCTGAGGATGTTCGTACAGTACTGAGGTCTGTGTACCTATGGTGATTGTTGACAGTGTGTGTAGTGTTGAAATGTACCTTAGCATGTGTACAGACTGTGGTAGATGACATTGTTCTAGTTCCCCTACTTGCAGATGTTACATGCTGCCCCACTGTATGGTACTGTAGTGGCGTACATGTTTGTAGGGCCATAAATACACATGTCCCATACCACAGACACCCACCAGACCAAACTGTGTAGCAGACCAGTATATATAGGGAAGTCTGTGAGTGGCACATATGAGGATGGTGTCCAACACATGGTCCATATACTGTCATACCATGCTAGCTAACCATATGTGGCTGTGGCTGTGTTCACAGTGGTTGTGGATATGCACTGTTACACAGGTGTATCCTACCCTGTGCTGTGACATGCCTGTGGAGCCTGCTGTATATGCAGGTACATGTGCATTCCCCCTTGGGAGGTGTAGGCCAGTGTTGAGCCAGTCTGCCTGCAGCCTGCACAATGCATTGTGACATGCTTAGCAGCTGAGTGTAGCTACCAGTGGGATGTCATGCGCAGATACTAGCCAGATGTTCCGCTGCCGGGCCTCCCCTAACAGTCATGTATGTCAGCCAGGGCAGTGAGATGCAGTGCGGATGTATGTCAATACCTATTGTGTAGTATGTGGCCATGGCACCCCTGTACCAGCGGTCATACCGTTACAGGCCAGGCAGGGTTGTGTGAATGCATGACCTATGGTGGACATTATATATATATTATATACCTGTCATCATGTGTTATGCCCATCTACATGGCCATCCACATCCATATTGTGAGGCATGGCACACATGTGTAGCACTAAGGGCATATGTGTATACCTCTGGAATGTATAGACTGTGTCAGACCCCCACATATACTGGCCAATATCTCTGCTGCATTCCACAGCAGCATTACATGCTAGCAGCAGTACTGTACACTGATGTCATTTGGATGTTGTTCAGTAAACAATGGCACACATGTTATGAGCAGATATGACCTGCCACACACTCCATGTCTGTGAAGACAATCCCAATGACAGTAGCAATAGCCTACTAGTATACCTGCTAGAGATACCTGACATCCCCTGCAACAATGACATTGGGAACATATGGGCTGGGGTGGCTTACACTTCATGTCCAGAAACTATGGTGGGAATTTATGTATATTTACATATCCAGATAGCCAGATATATGAATACACATGTGTACTACACCCATTTAGCACTGTCATGGCAACCACCCACCATTGATCCCAACATCATGTGTGTATGGTCATATTACATCTCCTGTGTGATGGGCATCCATCCCGTGTGTGGGCAGCAGTGTTACCAACATCATGCAGCAATACCCCATACAGGGGAAGCGGCACACTTAGGGAAGCCACATATTCGTCGGAAGATCAGGGTGTTCAGACAAGACTGTGAGTGGAGTTGTGTTATGCTTTGTACAGTACTGGTGTTACAGGGTGTGGGTGTACATACTAGTTTGCCATGGAATGCAGTCCATCTGCAGAGCACACAACTATGGGCCTACCCTCATACTGCCCAGAGCTGTGCCTATCACGTCTTGTCTGTCCACCACACAGGTCTTGTGTCAGATAATACACTGGCAGTGTGTGTGTTGTGTGTTACCAGTATATGGCTACATCCATGGCCATCCATACCAGCAATTCCCTGACCAAGGGTATGTTACAGACTATCCTGTAACACCTGCACCTTGCGTAATGTATGGCAATAGTTGTCCACATATGTGCCTGTATTTCAGCCTCTGTCCATCACCTACATACCAAGCTGTGCACCATGTCATGTTGTTGGTAGTTGATCCATAGTGGGCTGGTAGTATAACACACTGCCGTGTCTGCCATCAGTCCACTGCCATTGTAACCCTCAAACATATGATGGGGCTGGGGCCATATATGTGTGGGTGCCACCTACACAATACATGTGTTTCCTCATGCACTGCAGAGCCCAATGTATATAACAGTGGTATATGACCCTGTATAATTGAGTCCGGGGGGAGCACCTGAAAAGACCTAGGCTGCTACAAAATGTGGGGTTATCAGGGCTGAGCTGCCTTAGGGTATCTGGATGTACAGTACCACATACTTCACCTATATACACATTACTGCCATGGATCTGGGTACTGCAGGACTACTGCCCCCTGCCATACAAACTGTTCTGTGTGTTGGTGTGCATGTGATGGTGTCAGTTATGCCAATTTATGTAGCAGTTACAACCCATGTGGTCATAAGGCGTCCATACCACCTACTGTGTCTGTACAGTATGTAGATAGAGGCTGCTGAACTGCACACCTGGAGTACATACTGTTGATTGTTAGGTATCCTGTGGCCCAGTGTGTCTTTCCTATTGTACAATGTTCAGAAACAATACACCTCTGGAGAACAAACCTCAAATACTTCAGAAACTTCAGAAACTTCAGAAACACCACAAAGTTCAAAGGAAGACACAGAAGTAGTTGATATCCATCTTTATTCTTTCCGTCCTGGTACCTCAGCTATTCGCCTTCAATGGGACATACTTTGACATTTTCAGTGTTCTTTTATATATGCATTAATTAATTAATTAAGCATCAATTAATCAGTTAAACATCATTATGTCAAACATTTTAACTCTTTCACCACTGAAACATATTCCAAGGAAAGAAACATTTCTATTGTTTGACTATTTACAACACATTTTTTCTGTTTTTCTTTTTTTCTTAATTTACAAATATTTATGAATATTAGTTACAAAATATAAACTAAACTAAACACTCCAAATGTAATTAATTAATAAATTTCATTAATACAATAGATTCTTTTCATTTAAATATGTGTATAAATATAACAACCTATTAGTCACCTTAACTTATCAATATTACAAAACTTCATTTTTAATATATATTAAAGCAACAAATATAAGTTAAATTTCATTTACACTCATTAAATTTCCAGATTCATTCCCTTAGGGAATAAAGTATGATACTCAATGATCGTCCTCTGTTCTAACTTACTTAGGGCTGCTTTATAATTTCCTTTACTAAAATGGGGCCTAGCTAATGCACTAAACTTGAAACTTTCATTCTCACCATTATGTATGCTACAAAAATGTGCAGCTACGGGGCTCTCTAAATTGCCCCTCCTTATGTCACCCAAATGTTCCAAGATACAAATCTTAATTTGTCTAGTGGTTTGCCCAATATACCACTTAGCTGGAACACAATCACAACCTAAGATGTAAATAACACCTGTTGACCTACAATCAAACTTTCAAAAGCAGTGTACATCTTTCCATTAATTTTCACCCCGTGCATGTTTTTAATTTTATTACAGACGGAACATTTCCCACATCTATGCATCCCTACCATACCATCTGCTCTGACTTCAACTTTCCTGTTTAAAATCTCTTTCAAATTCGGATACCTTTTATAAGAAAAGGTAATGTGTTTTGGAAACTATTGTACAATGTGCATGGATTGGCCTGGACAGCAACAGCTGTGAACCTTTCCAACCTACTGTATGAGTGTAACTGGTCCACTGTAGCATCACTCCATTGATATAGTTGTCAGTGTCTGAGCAGCTATATGGCATGGCATGTAGAACTGTAATAGTACACGATGACAGGTTACCATGTCAGCATACCTGTGGGTGTTGTTTCGCCTATGATCTCTCTGTGGGTGTATGTTACAGGCAACGAATGTCATTTGTATGGGTGGCACATACAGTGTCCAGTCGTTCAGGGGTCAACTGTAGGCATAGTGGCTGTTACATATTGTGTGCACCTACCGCTTATGTTTTGTACTGTACATATAACGGGGTGTGTGTATGTGTAGTCACATGTTTATGTACATATATATATATATATATATATATATATATATATATATATATATATATATATATAAAATCATGTATATGTATACCTGTATCTGCATATCTGTGTCTGTGTATCTGAAGCCTGGTAATGTTGATGGCATCTGCATAATGCATTCCCCATGGGAGCCAGAACGTACCACATGACATGTTACCAATAACAGCCTGACATCATACAGGTGGGATGTAGTACAGGTAACATCGTGTGCCCATGTTGCCACTGGCCCTGGTTATGGGTTCGCCAACACTTGGCAGTGTATTGCAGGGCAGATGTGTTTGGCTGGGAGCATACCTATTCGTACATCCCGTATAGTGTGTGGTGCCTCTCAATCCCATTAACATAACATGTAGCCTGTTACACTCCACTCCCTAACAGCTACATGTGTCTTGCAGTACCAGCACAACAGTGTTGCACCAATGGGTCTGTAGTTATGGGAATCCCATTGAAGTCTGCCACGTGGGTGTATATGTGCATGTGTGCATATCTGTAGGGTACACCGGTCCGAGTCCACATACTCTTATTACAATGCACATTGCCACACAGTAGTACAGATATTGTTGTTGTCGCCCATAGGTGTGGCAATGCAATGCAACACCCTACTATGCCTGTGGCACATGCATCACATGCATATCCCTGTGGTACCACTGTTGTGATATGCAATAGGTTGTTTTTGCATTGTGGCCACTGTGTGTTAGTGGGTATGTCAGAGTATCTAGATGGGTTCTAGTGTGTACAGTACCCAGTGGGGTATCTGGGTGCTGTGTACACTGTCTTTACACCATGGTACACCTGGTATATGGCCCACATACTACTCTCAGGTGGCCAATGTCACCATCACCCATACAGATAACAGAAAACATGATATGGCCCAGTTACACATGTGCTGTGTGCAGCCTACCTGTAACACATTGGACACATGGACTAGTTAGTTATCAACTATACACCAGGTCTCTAAGATGTGCGTCTACTCGTTATGTGTTGGTCACTGTTTATATGGTGGTATGATACACTATGTATTCACCCTATACAAACATTACATCCCCATTACCATATTGTACGTGTCTGTGGATGGTCTGCATGTAGCACGTGACCTGGTACACACCTCACCCTACAGATGGTGTCATGTGTGCAATGACAGCCACACAGTACAGTAGCACTACATACCCAGGTTGGGGTCTAGACACAGTGTCGCCAAATCAGGATGTGTGTGTGTGTGTGTGTGTGTGTGTGTGTGTGTGTGTGTGTGTGTGGATGGGTTGACATTAGGGTGCACATCATACCTGTACCAGCAGGCTACCAGTCATGTTTGCACAGCCAATAGCTGTTATACATACCTGTGGCATGTGTGCAGCTGTACACAACATATGTCAAGGCCATGGTGTCACCACACTGACATACCTCTGTGGAATATGACTGTTGACCATCCTCCTGCTGACACATGTATGCCTACAGCACAAATGGATGACAGTATGGGGATATCAATTGGTGTTACCAACAGCTGGAATGCATCCTAGCTACATGGCTACACTACCTGACATGTATGCAGTACATATTACCCCTGACTACATTCTACACTGCAGTACATTGCGGCACTCTATCACAGTCACCATCTGCATCAGAACCATGTTAGCCTGTCCCTGCATCGATGGTAGGGATGGCAGGGATGTGGCACAGGTATCATCATATGCACAGGGTGTGTGACTGTCATCCTAGCTGCATGGCTACACTACTTGACACGTATGCAGTACATATTACCCCTGACTACATTCTACACTGCAGTACATTGTGGCACTCTATCACAGTCACCATCTGCATCAGAACCATGTTAGCCTGTCCCTGCATCGATGGTAGGGATGGCAGGGATGTGGCACAGGTATCATCATATGCACAGGGTGTGTGACTGTCATCCTAGCTGCATGGCTACACTACTTGACATGTATGCAGTACACATTATCCCTGACTACATTCTACACTACAGTACATTGCGGCACTCTATCACAGTCACCGTGTTCATCAGAACTATGTTAGCTGTCCCTGCATCAATGTTAGGGATGGCAGGGATGTGGCACAGGTATCATCATATGCACAGGGTGTTTGACTGTCATCCTAGTTGCATGGCTACACTACCTGACATGTACGCAGTACACATTACCCCTGACTACATTCTAAACTGCAGTACATTGCGACACTCTGTCACAGTCACTGTGTGCATCAGAACCATGTTAGCCTGTCCCTGCATCAATGTTAGGGATGGCAGGGATGTGACACAGGTATCATCACATGCACAGGGTGTGTGACTGTCATCCTAGCTGCATGGCTACACTACCTGACATGTATGCAGTACACATTACCTCTGACTACATTCTACACTGCAGTACATTACGACACCCCATTACAGTCACCGTGTGCATCAGAACCATGTTAGTCTATCCCTGCATCGATGTTATGGATGACAGGGATGTGGCACAGGTATCATCATATGCACAGGGTGTGTTGCAGGTGTGCCAGAGGCTGAGGGTGGTCCAAAATGTGTCACCATGTGTGTGGGTGAGGGGTGTGGTTCCTTGATTGGGGTGTGATGTTGTGGTGTGTGCCGGTATGGGGACGTCCTTGGTGTGTTGCATAGTGTGTGGGTATGCATGCACATAGTTCCGCCATGTGGCTGCCCCACATGGGTAATGCTGGACAGCTGCAGACCATACCTGGCAGGGTGTTCAGTTCAGTGCCTCCGGCCATGGACACGCTGGCTGTGCCTGCCAGGGGTTCCATGGGCATGTGCAGGTACAGACCTTGAGGTGCTACTCTCCTTTGATGATGACATATGTCCACTGGAGCCATGTCCCACCTGGGCCTGGCCAGGACCACATGCATGTGGCCTGCTATGGTGTGGTGTGGACAGCAGCTCCTGTGGTGTGCTGGGGCTGGTACTGCTACTATGGGAGTGACTGCGTGTCCTGGCACATCCACGTTGACTGCCAGCTGCTGGTGTCTCTGGCCTAGATCCACATGGATGTCGCACCACTCCCACCACATGTTCTAGCACAGACATACCACGGTCGAGGAGGCCAACCATTTCACCCCACTGTCTATCCATGACCTCAGTATATTCATGGAAGGCAACAGTGATTTCACAGAGGTTGCCACTTACAGCTGCGAAAGCATATCTCTGCAGTCTCAGGACCTGTCTGGAGTGCATTTCCATACGTGCATGTGCCTCCATTACAGCCTGAAACATGCTCCTGGTGCTACCAGTTATGGAGCCTCTGCCAGGGGCAGGATGACTTGCGGTCCTCCCATGAGCACCACGGTACATCTGCCGATGTGGTGGCCTTCTGGACATCTGGCTATGCCGACTGTGACCTGACACAGTTGGCATGGACACCACACATTCCTGGCCATTGCCACCAAGCATCAACTGTCCCTCTGCTATGGCCACATGTGATGGGGTTTGTAGGGGCACTGTAACTCTCTGTGGGCTTGGGGTGGCTAGGAGGGTGATGATACATGTTGGTGCAGTGTCGGCCTCTGACAATGCCACCTGTGCCTCACCTGTACCTTCATCATCATCGGTGTCTGTAGGGGCACCTAACTTAGTATGTGAGCAGGAGGGATCCTGACCCACCTCGACACCTATGGGGGAAACAAATACACATGTTAAGACCTGTACAGCAGTGCATAACAGTACACACACTCACACACACTCACACTGACAGCCACCTTACAAACTCACCTACCCTGTGTTTGCAGACAGTTCCACAGTCAGTTACATATGCTCCCCTTCCTGCATGGCACTTGCTAATACACATGCATCACTACAGCCCATTAACATGTCATCCCGCTCCATGCCTACATGTGTGGTTACCACACCTGTCCTGTTACTCCATCGCCTCCCTGACCTGGGTGGAGTAGGTTGTACATGGCCTCACAGCTGTCACCCTGTATTACCCTGTGTATGGGCAGTAATGGTGTATGAGGCCCCTATATGGTTGGGGCTGCTACATTCACTACATATGTCACACACCAGAGCCTCATACTACAGTCTTGCTCAGTCCATGCCACATCTGCTGCACAAGCGACCCATCATGCGGATGACAGAACTACCTGGATACACTCACTTTTGTGCTGTGGTGATTTCCTATTGCATTTGTAGTGCTGCATATGTGGGCAGTCGGTTACCTATCTGCTACTGGCAATATGATGTGTATACCTGGTATGTCCTGCACCTCCCAATGCATGCTCCATGCTACAGCCCTTGTTATGCAATCAGCTGTCCTGTGTTCACATACCTGACAGGTTGTCCAGGTGTTCCATGTCTCACTCCATGTAAGGCAAAATCCCAAGGGGAAGTACCGCCATGTGGTCAATCCCACCATCTCCTGTGCATACATGGACACACACACATCTGACATGCATCATCCACACTCCACTAGATTACACCTAGAAAACACAACTGGGTCACACACACACCCCAAACTCCTACATGTGGAGTTGCACAACATTTGTACACACACTCTTCCCATTAGCCTTCTGTCAACATGCATTACACATGCAGCTCAACAGCATGCAATGCAACTATAGTGACACCATGCTAGCAGCAGTATACATGTGTGTGAGGCATGGGCTTTGTTGGTAGGTGATGGCCCCTTCCCGTGTTAACACTGCACCCATGTAAAATGTGTTACTGTGGCCTGTTCCGCACCCTGCCTAGTACTGTGCACCATACCTCGCAGATGTAGACACCATTGATGCATCTGTAGTACTGTGTCGGTTATGCCAGCTCCACTGGTCACAGCCCCTGTGTGTTGTAGCAACTCATGCCTGGGATGGTATGTGAAAAGCTATCAGTTGTGGATGCCTGATATCTGCATTACAGATCACAACATCAGCAATGCATGTATGACCAGTACATGATTATTACACTGACAACCAGCATACCTTACCATGGCTGTGAGGGGTGCCCTACACATGTCCCAGACCTCTGCATGGTTGCAAGGTCTACTCATGTGCACATCCCTTGGAGTGCACACACTGCTGTGACGAGTGCTGTGGGGTCAGGGTTACGTCTGCAATATTTACTTAACCTGTTTGTGTGTATCTGCAGCCATGGTGGTCTAGAGTCACACATGTCCCTACTGTAGGCCATGTGTCCTGCCACATGTCAAATCCCTGTGGACACATTGCACATTGACAGGATGTTAGTTATTTTGCATGTGTCTGTTGTACCCTTCCGATACCCCAGCATGGTCTCTACTGTGATACAGTGCATTTCTCAGCAACAAAACGTGAACGTGTACAGCATACAGTATGGGAAGGTGTGTTAGATGTGTGCATGGGGGATAGTCCATAGCTATTACATGCCCAGTTAATCATCATGCATGAACACGAACCATACTCACTGGCTATGGGCTGCTGCTGTGGTTGTAACCTGGAGGGACCTACATAGGAGTGTGAGAAAGCTGATGTCAGTAGCTGCAGCTGTGGCATTCATGACAGGTGAATGCAGCATTACTTTACATCAACAGTAGAATTACACAATATTACATCTTCTACAAAACTGTTTATTACTACTACACAGCAGCAGACAAAGTATATGACATCTCAGTTCTGCATGATGTACCTGTACAGCTGCAGATGCATACACATGAGTGGTGTACCGATGTGCCTTGGGGCCTTACCTGCATGCTCCTCAGCTGGTGCGTCATTGGCACCCACCTCCAGGATGTGCCCTTCTAGGTGTTGGTGTTGCGGGCAGAATGGTGCCACAACACTAGGCTGCTGAGAAGCTCCTCCACACAGGTGAGGGGTGGATGGGTGGGTTTCAACCCCCTGTTGCAAGGTGTCCCCCTTATGGCAGCTGCACGCCGACGTACATAGTGAAGCAGGTCGGTGCAATGATGCCTGACCTGCTCATTGCTGCGGTTCTGCAGTCCAACATCATTGACCCTGTGGACTAGCTCATTCCACAGGGCGGTCCTCTCCTGCTGGTCATGGGCTGCCCGGCCAAAAAGAAGTACGTAGTGCTGTACCAGGTGGTCAATAATGATAGCTGTTTCTGCGGCACTGTATGCAGGAAGGTGACAATGCGACATGATTTCTGGAAGACATAAAGATGGAAACAGGTATGATCCACCCATACAGCAGGGTTACCATAGTTCTTAATACACATATATATCTTCCCCCACCATATCAGCTACAATAACACGTTCACAGACTGCAATTGTTATGTCAGCTGCTTACCTACCATTGGGACATATGTTGTATTATACCAAGCTTTGTGCTATGTGTATGTGCCACGCTTTGTGCTATGTGTTTGTGGCCATGTTCCCTGTGGGGACACTTATCTTTGCTGGCCTGATACAGACTATTGCACCTGCATGCCATTGTCAGTGCCACTATATATATGTGTATGAATATACATCTATGTACATATATGTGTAGATATATGTTGTACGTTGTTGATATACCTATGTCTATATGACTGTCTGTATCTGTACACATACACGTCACAGTCCGTATCACACAGATATGTGGAGTGCATACAGACATCCAGTCCATATTCTGTAACTGTCTTTCATTTACAGCTGCACCGTTCTGCCTTGCTGCAACACAGACAGGTGCCACATGTGAACACAGCCTAACATTAGGGTGGTAACTATGGTGTGAGATTGCTGGTATGCCTATTACACACCTATGGCATTTGTGCATGCTACATTACACATTCACATGACTGTCCTGCAAGTGCTGTGCACTGACACACATGTGTCTATCATGATGGCAGTACATCCACCAACAGTTATTCTCTACACTAACATAAACATACACAGATATTATGGCTGACATCTTTGTCATTCATTGCTGATCTGCACAGTTGGTGGGTATGTCCCACTGCTTACAGAGACAGACAGTATTGTCCAGAGCAGTTGTTCAGCGGGACATCATTACAGGGACAACTACAGATGGCACATATCAAATAGTCTACAACATATATCCTATTAATCTATACCACATCCTACATTAAATTACATACAATTGTGTTTTACATACCTTGTAGTGTTTGAACAGATGTGACGCCTTCCCGGTTGTGGCCTGTAGTACTGTGTTCCCCATTGTGTAAGTTCCGTGATATACATATGTTTTCAATATCCTGTTTTGTTTGGTTGGTTTCCTCTTCTTTTCACTTATTTTCTCTCTCTCTCTCTCTCTCTCTCTCCCCCCGCTCTCCAGTAGAGCGAATGAGTTGGTTTGAATGGATTACAGCATGACTTTTGCAGGTGATGCACATAATCAGGTGATGGGCTCTGCACCAATCAGTATGCAACCGTTGCTGACTGCGTGCAGCCTGCTGTGTAGTGATTCTGTTAACCATCATTATGGCAACCCAGAACTATAAAATGCTTACTCATGGGGGCATTGTCCATTCACCTTTCCAGTATGGAGGACATCCTTCCTGTATGTTGGCAGCAGTGTTACAGATGGCAGGTTGCAGTACCTACTGCAGCGAGGCTTGCAGACACAGGGCAACTACACATTCTTAGGCTTTTCTAGGCCTACAGACAGATTGAGTGGTGTTGTTATGTGTTTTGTATATTGCTGGTCTTGCAGTGTTTGCATGTGCATAGTAGTTTAGGATGGAATGCAGTCTGTCTGCATAGCTCTCAACAGTGGGCCTATCCACATGATGGCCAGTGGATTGTCTGTTTGCTTTTGCCTGTGCACCACACAGGGCTTGTCCTAGATATATTCCAGACAATCTGTCTGTTGCGTGCTATCAGTACATGGCTACTTCCAGTTCTGTTCCTGATGTGTTATTCCTGCATAAGGGTATGTTGCATCGAATCCTGTAACACCAGCAATGTGCAGGGTGTGTAACTGCAATATTACGGGTATGGCCCTGTGTTCCTGCCTCTGTCCTCCACATATATGGCTGGCTTTGTCCTGCTGTGATACGGTTAGTGGTTGTTCGGTATTGGCCTATCATAATATATTGCTGGCACTCCTGCTATCATCCCAGTCATATCGTGGACACCCATTACATTTGTTGGTCAGGGTCCATACATGTGACAGATACATAGACATTATCACAGGTAATAATTGTCCACCTAGGCCTTGACTACGGGGTGAAACTGGCGGCTGCTGACCTACATCAGTTATTGTTTATTGTTACCTATATTGATGGAAAATCCTTTGGCCACAGTAGTGCAAATTGACGTGCCTGTCCTGGACAGCATAGTATGTTATATATCTGCACTGTCTGCATCTACTTTTCTGTGTGGGCCTTGCAATCCTCACTGATTACATAAGTGCAGATCTATGTGCTGTCGGTAATGGCATACATTATTGTAAAATACACCATTACAAGTTGTCTGTGTATACATATCTGTGCGTCATCTCATGTCCTGTGAATAGTGAGTAGGCTATGTGTAGTTCTGTACTCTTATTCAAGTGTACATGTCATTTAGTAGGTTATACAGCAAAACAATTATGTTATACCGATTTCACATGGGAAATGGAATGTGCTGCAGTGGGACCCGCACCGAGAATATGTGCGCGATAGGCGGATGCTCTGCTCACTACACTATTGCAGCTCTGCGTAAGTTGCATATTCCTACATTAATGTCATACTCATGCTCCCTTTCCCCGGCCCCCGAGCTCCACGTACTCAGCATCTATCCATTCTGCAGTTGCTAGCCCTGCCATACCACACCTCCACACATTTCCCTCTCTGCACATCTTGGTACTCCTCCATATTACTGTCTCGATGCAACCTTCTGCAAGCTCTTCATCAGTTTAGTCCATGTACATTCAAGCCTTCCCTTCATCCACCTCCGATACTGGTGGGAACATTATTGTGACCCATAACGTCTGGTGCGTCCCGGCAGGGATAGACCTGTTGTTGTGTCACGAGTACACTTTGCTGGTCTACACTGTTTCTCCCACTGATAGCATTCTGCCAGGGTTTTCAAATGCACCGGTTTGCTCACACACCAGACCAGCCTCATCTCCCACTTCCTCGGATGAAACACGCCCCCACGCCATGGCCCATTTTCCATTCCTCGCTTCAGTTTTATATGACACTACTGTTCTCACAGTATACGTGGACAGGCAGTGTTCATTGGTACTCATAGACTGCTCGGAATATTGTGACTGAGCACTGTGCACATGTTTGCTGGTATTAATGTACATACTTACATACATTTCCTATACTGTTGACTGACTGTGCCGGATGATATGTTTGTGATAACAGCAGCTGATTGTATATCTGCCATGTCTTTGTGGCAACTCACTTGGACTATAGTGTGCAGGGGGGACCTGGGAGTCCTGATTATGTTGTTACTGGCCACAACAAGGGCTGTGGGCTACAGCGTGCCTAAGGCAGTGCGGGGGAAGTATAGGCGGTTATGCACTGGTGTGAGCTAGGCTCGGACTTGCTGACCTCTGGTTATGGCGTCTTATACTGGGTTGGCTTCCACATTGCTTAACCAGTGTGGGCATTGCTTACTGATGCCCACACAGGCATACTGCCGCTTGCTGCTGTATACACTCATGCTACTTCATGTACTTTTCGTTATTATACATGCTTACGTCAGGTGTACATGTCAGGTATGACTGTTCACAAAGGTCAGTGTAAGGTTAAGTGGAATTCCAGTTTAGCATTTCTGGTTAGGCTACATTCAGGTATTCGGGTTAGGTTTGGTTATGCCATACCTATGTTGTAGAGTAGATGTGAATAGTGGAGGTGTAGGTGGGTAGGTGGAGGGGGAGACATTTTAACTGTATAGCAGGCCGTTCGGCTGATTGGTGGGGGAGTGGTAGTGCAGGTTTGCAGGGTGTTGGGATATGTACGCGAGGCAGGACAGGAGATGTCAGTGTCAGTAGTTGGTGTAGTGGTCTGGAGTGTTGGGGGGTGATGGACTTCACAAGGTGGTGATCCCAGTGTGCTTGGGTTTTCCCTTCATGTGCTATTTACATGTGTAGTCTGGGACAGCTGCGGTAATACACCTGGGTTGGGGGTTCCAGATTCTGCCAATATAGTTGTGTGGAGGGTGTCACCTAACTGTGACTGTGAACATTACTACGAATGCAACAGGGGTCAATAGGTAAGTCGTGTTATTGGGCCACACAGAGGGGCTGATAGTGGGGACATGTCCAGGGATGTGAAGGACAGCTGACAGGAAAGTCCAAAGCTGGCCATTTATTCTACAGCGTCAGCTGTGTATATACCCTGCATTTGGGGGTAGGTCTGGACAATCACACCCCTGGGTGGGGGAGAGGACAGCAACATAGCTCTCAACTGATCAGAGACAAATCTCAACAGACTCAGGGACAAACTCTCAAATAATCAGGCACAATCAGGGACAATCTTTAAATATTTCTACTATTAGCTTGAAACATTTGCAGATTAAGAGACTGTGGTGTAATATAGATATTCTGATGTAAAACATCTATAACTCTAGATTACTATCATTATTTATTAAGGGCGACTCACCACCTTTTCTTCAGCAGTCACCAGTTTTAAGAGGGATTAAGAGGGACAGCCCTACAATCGGAGTCTATATCAGAAACGTCCCTGAAGATCGGGGACAGTTGAGAAGTCTGGACAGCAATCATACCTTGTGATGCCAATTAGTTCGGCTTACATGGCTACAGTGGGGTGCTGCGACCATATGTTCTTTGGTGTCATTTAGTGGGTTTGGAACAACACATCTGCTTATACCATCCTTTGCCACGTAAACTAGACTTTGCTGCAGTGGGACTCGTACTGGGCGTGGCTGCTCGTTAGGCATCGGCTCTGCCCAATGCACACTATTGCTTACATCCCTGGGGCAGTCCACATAGAATTGCTCCAGCCAACACCTGCACAGCTAGGGCCATAATGTCATACCCATAGTTTCCAAATTGCACTTCCTCTTCAGCAGTCTTCCTTACTCCGGGTGCAGGTTGGGTTTAAACACACCACTACACATTGCCAACTCTCCACTTCTCAGCACCCATCACGTATGTTGTCTTGCCCCATGGGTCATCAGGCTTCCCCAACCTTGTAGTCCGGGAACATGTGTGCCCTGCCATAGGTTATCTGTGTAATGGCTGGAAGCCCGAATAGCCATTAAAATTTTGGCTTGTCCTACAAGGGACATTCTTGTCTTTGTTTCAAGATTAGACTTGGCGGGTCTCTCCCACTGGTAGTATACTGCCTGTAGTCTGGGAAGCAGAGGTTTGTTTACTTTTATTGTGTGTTTGTATGTTTCACCTGGCTAGCTGGGGAGGGTTGATGCTACGTGTTACACGTTTGTTGATTGGGCCCCTCACCCCCATTGGCACGGCCTGTGAACACATGTAATTCTTAACTGCTGTATCATATCCTAGCTATATATGTGTATATTTACATGCACACACACACACACACACACACACACACACACACACACACACACACACATATATATATATATATATATATATATATATATATATATATATATATATATATATTGCTGCACATATATATCTAATGACATATGGCTGTATGGGTGTCTGCAGATGTATATATCTATATGTGGGTATTTATATATATATATATATATATATATATATATATATATATATATATATATATATATATATCTCTATATATATATATATATATATATATATATATATATATATATATATACATATCTGTCTATGTATGTATACATTTGTACCACAGAGAGGGACTGGTATATCTCCATGTAGTTATGGGTATATATACACACACATACCAATACATATTTACATCTACATCTTGTTATACCATTCTCTGCCATGTAAAATAGACAGTGCTGCAGTGGGACTCATAGCGGGAGTGTCTGGCTGTTGGGCGGCAGCTCTGCCCAATGAACACTATTGCTTACATCCCTGGGTCGGTCCGCATAGGCCTACTCCAGCAAACACCTGCACGCCTAGACCCATAATTACATACCCATAGTTCCCCCACCCATGCCTCCTCTACATCACTCATCCTTACTCTGGGTGTAGGTCGGGTCTGAACACACCATTACACACTGCCCACTCTCCACTTCATGGGACCCATCTCGTACGTTGTCTTGACCCATGGATCATCAGCCTTTCCCACCCTTGTAGTCCGGGTATGTACATGCCCCGCCTTGATAGGTCATCACACGAGCTTCTTCCTATAACAAGACATTTTTGGGGTTTCCCGCAAGGGATGCTGCTGTCTCTGTTCCAAGATTAGACTTCTCGGTTCCACTGTCCCCCCCCCCCCGCCCCGTTGTATCCTGCCTGTGGTCTGGGGAGCAGTGGATCATTTACTTTGTTTGTGGTTTTGTTTGTATGTTTCCTCCTATCTGGCTGGGGGGGGGGGGTTCATGCTACGTGTTACACGTTTCTTGCTTGGGTGCCTCACCTTCATTGGCATGGCCTGTGAACATTTGTCATTCTTAAGTGCTGTATCGTATCATAGCTATATATCTGTGTATATCTACACACACACACACACACACACACACACACACACACATATATATATATATATATATATATGCATATATATGTATATGTCTGCATACACACACACACACACACATATATATATATATATATATATATATATATATATATATATATATATATATATACATATAAATTGCTGTATATGTATTTGACGACATGTGGATGTATGGGTGTCAGCATATGTATATATGTATATGTGGGTATTTATTTATATGTATATGTGGATATTTATTTATATGTCTATCTATGTATGTATACATATGTACTACAGAGAAGGGGAGGCATATATCTATTTAATTATGGGTATTTATACTAACACATATACCTGTAAATCTTTAGCTACATATCCGGTAATGTTGACTGGTATTGCTGGATACTGTATTTTGTGTGCATACTGGCCAACCTTGTGTGCTACGTATGCTTTGCGATACCTACCACTACATCTGTTGGTGTACACAGAGTCACACGTGAAATATATTGTTAGTACCAGGAATACATTCAGCCCATGCAGGACAACCCAAACATTAGGTATTCTACCTTCGTCTACAGCCAGGGTTACATAGGTACCCCTGGCTTTATGCATGGTGTCCGGCGTGTGCCACACCTAAGATACTTGGGTCGGGACATCATATGGGATGGGTCCTGAGGGGGGGCAATGTGTGGTGGTGTGGTAGCTATGGGTCAGTAACCAGGGTAGGGGTGGTGGCTGCATGTGTGCTGTGGGTGGGGGGAAGCAGAACTGTGGGTTATGCATGTATGGGTTGGGGATGGCCTGGGTTGGATGGGCCTGTACTGCTCTTCCCGCCTAGTGGGTGGAGAAGAGGGGTATGTGATGTTGACATGTGATGCATAACAGAGGACTGATTTAATTCCCTAGTTCAATGACAGACATACAGTACTATGAGCTTGGTAGTGTATTGCAGGGTGGACATGTTTGGCTGGGCAGGGGGTATGCAAATTCGTACTTGTGTATTGTTTGGAACCTTTCAGGTCCATTGATGGGGCATGTGGACATATATGTTTCTGTTTATCTACAATTGGTATCTACAGATGTCTGGCCATATATACCTCTGTGGGTATATATATTTGCTTACATATGTCTAACTATGTCAGAATATACCTACGGAGACATATATCTGCATACATATGTCACTTGATGTGCATATGTGGACATATCGATGTTGACATATATATGTGTAGTTGCCAACATTTGCATGTATATCTGTTCATATATTTGTATTTATATGTGTATATCTCTGGATATTTATATGTATGTATATATATGTGACTACATCTATAGATACGTTGTATCTGTTTAGTTAGTAATATATTTGCAGACATGCCCATCTAGCTGTAGGTATACATTCTCTGTACTGTTGCATGACTGGGTTGGGGTTATGTTTCTGACAACATAAAATTTCTGCATATCTGGCATGACTTAGTGGTAAATCGTTTTGTGTATGGTGTGCATGGTCCTGGGTTCCGGCCTTGCAGAGGCTGTTTGTTTTGTTGCTGGGCAGACACTGGCCATTGGATACAGTGTGCTTAAGGCACTTTCAAGTGGTTGTTAGTGGGTTTGCGCAGAGGTAAACACTGCTGACTTCCGGTCACAGTGTCTTACATGTAGTTAGGGTCTCCTTTGCTTAATCTGTGTCGGCGGTGCTTCACCCCGCCCACACACACTTGTACACGCTCACTAGTGCTTACATATGCTTACTACTGCTTATCTGTGCTTACGCCTGCTTACTGCTAACTTATTCATTATGATACTGACTCTTCACATGTGCATTTAATGCAGTACTCCATTGCACATTTAAATGTTATTTAGTAGGTTATACAGCAATAAAAAGTAAATATATGTTTAAATACAGATTTCACATGGAAAATGGTATGTGCTGCAGTGGGACTCGAACTGGGAATGCCTGCTCATTAGGCGGATGCTCTGACCACTACACTATTGCTGTGTTGTTTCATTTGCATATATCTTCCTTGTTATCCTCCAGCCTTTTAAGCTGCTTTAACCGTAGCTAAGCGATGGGCACACCCTCACACCTACGGTTAGCTGCACTCAGAGTTTTAGAGATAAATACAGGGATTACTTCTTTTTATTTTTATGTCCTACACATAAAAATAAATGTACACATGGGGGACTGTTGGTGGGGATATGCGGACACCTATGAGTGGTCTCACTTGTTTATTTACAGTTTCTGCTATTCTACTTTGCAGAGGCATGTTTATTCTGAGAGCTCTGCTCTCAGACATGCCCCCTGCACTCGTCCATGCTCCATGTAGGATTAGGAGGTCAGGCAGCGCGCCTTCATTAATATGCTTGGCGCGCTGCCATCCTCCTCCTAAACGGCTGCTTCCGTGCAGGACTAGGCTAGTCCTGCACGGAAGATTAGTGAATCAGGGGGAAAGTATTTTCAGACCTGAATGAAATAAGCCATGCTTATCTTAAATTTGAAGGTACTATATATCTACTGTTTGTAAATTTGCATGTGACTTGGTGGTGTTGGTTGCATCCAAGAAAACACTGAAGAGGCAGATAGCCTCTATGAAGAGATTTGTCCATTTATATTATTTAAAAATAATTCTTATTAAATCAAAGTTTATGATTTATAATTTAATGAAATGGAAGAATTTTAGAATTAAAATGTGCAAGCAAACCCTAGAAATTGTTTGTGAAGGTAAAGGCTTATTTGAGAACAGCATTTTCAGTACTAAAATGGCTATTTCATTATAAATATTAAATGAGCTAAAATTCAGAGAATCTTTCTCACTTTGGTGAGGTTAGACAGGGCATATATTGTTGGCATAATGGTTAAGGTGTTTATCTCACAGATACAAGGTATAGGGTTTGATTCTCACATTTGAGGGAAACTGATTAGATTTAAAATGGCCTATAAGGGCAGCTAACCTAATATCTATCTATGAACCTATATAAGGAGGTTAAGTAAAGGCTCAGGAAAGACCAAATTTAGGACTGATAATCAGGCAGCCTGGTATATTATCAGAGCTCATGGTTGACACATTCATAGTTTGGCTTTACTGGAAAAGCTCACCCAGACTCTGCCACAACTTGCTGTGAGGGAAAAGTTAGTCTGCTTTTGCTTTTTTGAATTTTGTATTACTGCAGTGCCTTCTTCTATTTTGTATACTGTGATTAGTTTTCTTTACACTGTGTTTTACTTGTATTCTGCTTTTCATTGCATATTAAAACTAGGAAAGAGACCACAGCTGTGTTATTTGTGAGTCACACAGAAATTTTTCCTACCCTTCCACCCTGGTGCTGTTGTGTTCTTAAACACAACTGTCTTTCTAGTTGCCTGCCCCTTATGCTAATTTGACCATATATCTCCTTCTCTCTCCCCTTGCATTGGCTGTTCTGAGTAAGCACAAAATTACCATATTTGTGAAATCATTCCCCTTCAGCTATTTAAATGTATTGGCCATCCCACTGTGGTCCATAGAACCAGAATACAAAGTTCCCACCCACTTTCAGTCTATCTTGATCTTTTAAAATGAACGGCTCTGCACTTAGATAGCTAAAGCTTAAGTTATACCCTCTTTCATATCTAACTGCTTAGTGCACACTGCAGTGCTTATGATATTAATCAATTTTTTTATCAATTATTGGAGAGCCCACATTCTGCCTCTCAGTAGTCATCTTGGGATTAGTGCTTCTCTTTTTTTTTCCTGGTGAGAGAAGGAGCACAGAGATATTATTTCCTGGAGACTGCTGATCACTAGAAAGCCCAATAACTGCTTCATAGGTGACAGCTTAGAATCTGTGCCTATATTCTGCTCCTGGTGAGAGAAGTTGCAGAATGTATTGATTCGTGACTGCTTCTGGTTGGGCTGTGAGTGTCTATGTTTGAAATTTCTAATTAGTCTGGTTGCTATTCAAGGCATCTACCAGGAAAAGGCTACAGCAAGCCTACAGATCCTTGCATCATCTGGGACAAGGCTGTGGCCTGCTTCTCATCTTGGGATTAGTGCTAATATTTTGCTTCTAGTGAGAGAAGAAGCAAAAGAGCATTGCACCTCAGCAGAGTGAAGCTGTGTTAAGAGCAGCACTAGTAGTAGCCAGGCAGTAGCTAGTCACATGACTCCCCTTTTTTTCATCATTCTTGACAAGCTAATTCTTTGCTTTCAGTAAGTGCTGCTTGATTCATTTCTAACTTCAGAATATCTGCCTAAATGCTTCATCCTTAAAATTTCAGAGTGTACTTACTAGCTTACTCACAAGTGTTTGACAGAGCCCTTAATAGACGCAGACACCTTGTGTGACATTTTTCTTGTAAAAGCACGATTTAAATTTCACCAATACCTAGTTGCACACAGGACAAGTCTGCAGTGACAAGCACTGTCCCCAGAGATGGAAACAGGATACTACTGACATTGCTTTATATTCTCACTCCAACTGTTTAATCAGTAAAAAAAGGTTGTTGCATAGATATGAGCTTTCCCATTATCTCTGTTGCCAGCTTGGTGAATATGGGCAATGTAGAAATTTTCTCCTGTTTACAAACAAGCAGTTAATTCTCAAACAAATTAATATGGTGTGTGAGATGTATTTACACAATGTCACTGGAGTCAAAGCTCCCACATAAAACTAATGTCAATAAGGTTGTCAGTAGTACACATGCTGCACCCATCACACATGATTCAAAGTAGACATATAGACCCACATATGCTGAGGCACTTAAATGTAACCCTCCTAAACCCCAAAGACCTGCTAGATGACGTACACATAACAAATACCCTCAGCAGCCCCAAATGCATTGTTTCAAAACAACACCCTCATCAACACATACAGCCACATCTCATGGAGCCTGTACTTCTAAGCCCATAAGGCAAGCCACCACACAATCCACCATTCTGGTCATTGGACACTCCTTCATGAGACACACGAATGTCCCTTTCACCAGGCTAAGTAAGGAGAAAGTCATGGTCAGTTACTTAACAAGGGCTAGGATCCACCCACATTACACATGCACTCAGGTCATTGGGCAACAAGTGCCAGTATGACTCAGTCATAGTCCATGTGGATGTAAATGACCTGAGACATACCTCCCTAGACTCTATGAAGATAGACATCATGTAGCTCTTGGAATATGTGTCCCTGGCTGGTATGAGCCTAGCACTTAGCAGCATTTTACCTTCTCCAAGGATGATGCCACAGTATGAGCAAAAAGTAACTGACTTTAATAATTGGCTTTGTTTCTGGTGTCATTCTAAAGGGGTGAAATATTTGTCAGCATGGAAGGAGATGGTCAACAGACCATGCTGCTTTCCAGGGATGGTCTGCACCTCTTTCTCTAGGCTTTCAGTTATTAGCTAAAACATTGTCTTCCCCATAGTGCCTTATTTAGGCAATGCCAAACTGAAAGCACTTCCAACATAGCAAATCAAAACCAAGAAAATATAAATGTATTACTGGTCAATGCTAGGAATCTAAATAAAAAACTCCACACCCTAGAGAATGCTGACGTCACCCTAGAGAATGCTGATGTCTGTGCGGTCACTGAGACATGGTTTAAAGCTGTGGAAAGTACACAGAGAGTGCAAGGTTGATATGCTTTCCACACACTTGAAACAGCTACTACATAGACAGGGACTAAAGATGGAGGCATCTTGATTTACATCAAAAATAAATATACCTCAAGGCTGGTCAAACAGGTCAATGTATTTGAGCTGCTCCATGTTCAAATAATCATATTCAAAATCCAATACCACTTCCTTGCAAGATATAGCTCCCCCTCTATGAAACAGGAAGCCCATACCATGTATTTAAACTTATTGGAAACACTCACCATCCAACCCAATACCATATTCATGGGTGACTTTAATTACCCTGCTATTAACTGGGAATTTTATATGACACCAAACATACAGGTACAGAGATTCCTGGATTTTGTAAACACAAACTCTCTGGAACAGATTGCCAATACACCAACCAGGGATGCAACCATACTGGATCTAGTCACTAATATGGGAGAGTGCTGCACATCCCCTACAGTATGTCTTCCTTGGTAAGGTCTGACCGCAAAATGGTCTCCTTTGAAGTAAAAATAAAACTTGAACCCCCAGCTAAACCTGGAATATTTAGGAACTACTCTAAGGCTAACTTTCTGCTATTAAGTGGCAACCTGGCAAAATTTCAAGCCCCTATAAACCCTGAGAACACTGCTGCCTATCCAGAACTGTTCACAGAAACCCTATACAAGCATGTTAAAGGATGTACAGAGGCAGCTGTATCCACCAGGAAGAAGTACATAACTAACTCAAACAAGCCACCCTGGTGGAACCACAAAATCAATAGGCTGTATAACATAAGGAAGAAACCCATGGCAAAAATTAGGAGTTGCAGCACCCAGACAGATAAAAGCACTTTCATCAAACTAAGCAAACAATTCATAGAAAAGATAAAGTCAACCAAAGCCAGTTTTGAAGTCAACAATCTCAAAGGCATTACACAAGTGTGCACAGAGCTCATTGTAAATGGAGCCACCCATACTGAGCCAGAAGATGTAGCAAACCTACTGGCCAATAAATTCAGCTCCAACTTTACTTCTCTTTCCCCCTCAACCTTCCCTCAGGAAATGCCAGCAAATATAACTCCCCCTGCTATAATTAGGTACATGTCCTTAACGCCCTCTTTAAGATCAAGAACACTTCATCAGTGGGTCAAGATAATATCCCAGGAAGCCTTCTAAATAGCATGAAACATGACCTATCAGGCTCTCTGGAATTGCTATTTAACTATAGCCTACAAACAAGCTTCATGCCTCATGAATGGAGAACAGCAACAGTCATCCCTCTGCACAAAGTTGGGCCATCTACAGACCCTAGAAACTATGGACCCTTACATTTCACTAGTCTTATATGCAAAACCATGGAAAGAATTATCATGGAAATGATCAATAATGATACAGTAAACTTCCAGACATTGGACTCAACCCAGTTTGGTTTCGTCAAGGGCAGGTCATGCCTACTCAACCTGGTGGACTTCTTTGCGAAGGTCACCAAAGTAATAGATGAGGGCAAAATGGTTCACACTGCCTACCTTGACCTGTCCAAGGCATTTGACACAATACCCCACTTGGGCAGTGTTGACAAACTCAGGAGATTAGGTACAAACTTGTATGTCACCCAGTGGATAGCCAACTGGCTCACAGACAGGGCCTGGGAAGTTAGAATTGTGGAGTCCACCTGTACAAAGTGGCCAGTCACAAGTGGAAATCAGTCCGTGGACCACTCCTTTTTGGCATTTACTTCCCTGAAGTCAAGGCCAATGTCAATGATCTCCGGCTGACTAAATTTTCAGATGATTGTGGATTAGGAGCTGTCATTGAATCCTACACTGACACAAATGTTCTTTAGGAAGGGCTAATACAGACAAACAACTGGTGTTAGACTATCTCAAGGCCCTATCCCTGTATTCTGTCTCCTACAGACTGTTGAGGAGAGATCTTTGTCTGGCATACAGAGCATTGTCAGATCTCACACTCTGATGGACCTCCTGCATATCCACCAAACACACAGTACCAGAATTACCCATTCTAAGGACTTAACCCTTGCCTGTGATATAAATAGGACCTGATGGAGTGACAGGTAAGCATCCAAGAGACTATCCTGTCTCTGTAACAGGCTTCCTATCCATGTGAAGCAGAGTTCCTCCCTAAACAAATTCAAGTGTAACTTGGACAATTGAATGGGGAATAGGAAATTCATCCCTGGTTTGGCACCTGTGTCTCTAATGGACACAGGTAATATGTAAATAGTTCATCTCCCAGGTCCCTGCTTGTAAATGTTTCATCTCCCAAGCCCCTGATTACACTTATCAAGGGTACCAGAACTTGTCCGAGATTTGGGACACATGGCTAGGCTTAAAGAGGCCCTTGTAGTCGTTAGTCTAGTAAATACCTATGAACCATAAATACCTATGAACCATAAACAGGTTATATAACAAGAGGATGAAATTGTTGTCTAAAAGCAAGAAGGAATGATCTCAGAATTAGAAGCACACCCTTCTCAGTTTGAACAAGCAAATAAGACATCTTATAAAGTCCTCTAAAGCTAACTAAAAATCCAGATTAGCATCCCTAGCTAAGGATAACCATAAGGTATTCTTTAGCTACATCTGAAACCATAAAGGAAAAACCTAGATTTGAGCTGAACTGGTATTGAATGGTACCACATATACTGAACCAGTGAAAATAGCCAACCTGCTAGAGGATAAGTTCAGTGAAAACCTCTCCTCCCTGTCCCTGCCACATATACCCCAAAACATTCCTGCCATCTATTCCCCACCTAGTATCGCTAAAGAGCAGGTCTTAACCACTCTCTCCAAAAACAAAGCCTTTGTGGGACCTGATAACATCCCTGGGTGCATTATCAATGGTTTAAAACAGTAGTTAGCAACACCATTAGGTACTCTTTTCAAACACAACCTAAGCAAAGGTTTTGTCCCTGCTGAATGGAAATCAGCTGCCATCATCCTCTTGCACAAGGGGGGTTTATCCACCGACCCTGGGAACTATGGACCCATTAGCCTAACCAGCCTTATCTGCAAGGCCATGGAGAGAATCATCATAGACATTATCAACAAGGATATAGGAGACCTTCAAACACTTGACCCAACCCAGTTTGATTTTGTTAAAGAGAGATCCTGCCTGTTGAACCTGGTGAACTTCTTCAAGACTGTCACCAAAGCCCTGGATGAAAGCAAATCTGTGCATATGGTCTACCCAGATTTGGCCAAGGCCTTTGACACAATCCCCCTCTCAGGCATCATTGAAAAACTCAACCAGCTGGGGGTCAACCCCTATACTGTCAGGTGGATTGCAAACTGGCTCACTGACAGAATACTTTCAATCAAAATAGGGGACTTCACCTCCACCAGCAGACCTGTTACCAGTGGTGCTCCGCAGGGATTGGTGCTGGGGCCCCTATTGTTTGGAATCTACTTCTTAGAAGTACAGGCCAAAACAAAAGGTCTGTGTCTGACAAAGTTTGCTGATGACTGCAAACTGGGAGCAGTCAACAAGTCCCCAAATGATGTCAACATTCTACAGGAAGGACTTATGCAAACCAATGACTGGTGCCAAAGTCATGGTCTAAAACTCAATGCAAAAAATGCATTATTGTCCCCTATGACAAATGTGATATCCCTGCAGATTACCATATTAATAACAACATCCTAAGATCTAAATCAGTGGTGAGAGATTTGGGCACACAGGTTGACAGCAACCTTAGTTTTGATCATCATGTCTCCATGGTGGTAAGGAAGGCCTTCCACATTGCTCATGCCACAAGCAAGGGTACAGCGTCCAGAACAAAAGAGGTTATAACACCCCCCTGTACTCTTCTCTCATCAGGCCAATAATAGAGTACAATGCTCCCTTTGCTATGTACCTAAACAGGCACCTGCAGCAACAAAGAAAATTCAGGGTCTTTGGCACATGTCTTATGTGGACAGACTGAAATCACTGTCACTATACTCTTTATCTGTTTACTATCAAAATGCCGACAATGTTTTTTGTGAGTAATTACTTACATGGAAAACATTGTCGAAATTCACGATAGTGCAGATCAAAATAATGAACCAAAAAAATGTCCGCAATTCGAAATTGAATTGTTCACATTTTTCGAACTTATGTTGACATCTGGTGCCATTCAACACGCATTTTTCAGGGGGACAAGCCCCCTGCACCCCCCACACCCCCTGCTACTTATATATACAAACTCTGAGATTGCACTACAGTGAAGGAAAGGGTAAATTTCCTGATCCCCACTATAGTGCGATCTTCATTCAAAATAACGAATCTTCAAGAGCGAATGCACACTAGCATTTGGTCTTGTGAATTCATCATTTTTTGACTTAAAATTCCATCAATCCGAAAATTGCCTTTTGAATTTTAAAGTCACATAACTGATAGGCGACATTCTGATAGTAAATCCTATTTTTTATATTGACTACTCAGAGGTGATCTGTGCCTTACATACAGAGCAACCTCTGATCCTACCTTAATGGAAATGCTGCACATTCGTAAGTCAAATGGCACAGGATTTGTTTGCTCTAGGGACCTTAATCTAGCATGTGACATCAACAGGACTTACTGGAGGGACATATATGTCTCCCAGAGGTTGCCTCTCTTCTGGAATAAACTTCCAATACAGGTTAAACGGAGCCCCTCATTAACCCTTTTTAAGCGTAACTTTGATGACTGGATAGGAAGCTGCAAATTCACCACAGGAGTTTCACCTGTGTTCCTCTTGAATATGGGTAGTTGGCATTGATTTAGACCTGCTTATAACATAGACCATATCTCTAGACCCTTAAGGGAACAAGGGTTGAAGTTGGCTAGGCTTGTAAGGGCTGTAGGGCCATTAGCCTAGTAACCTCCTATGAACCTATGACCCTATAAACCTGTTAGGAAGAATGTCATTTATACCACTGTTGGTTGCTTATAGATTAGAAGTGTAGTGGTATAAATACCCCTTGAATTTATTTAAATCAATATAGAAGGTACTTAGGCTCTCTGTCTACACAGAAAATATCCATAGTTGGGTCTGAGGCATGAATTGAGCATAATTCATGGTCATACAATTATTGATTATAATTTTATTCCTAAATAAAGTTAATGTGTGCCGATAGTAATAGATTCGTGAGCAAACTGCAGTAAAAACTGAACAACTGGCTTAAGGCAGTAATTTAGAAATGTAGTTTCCTTAGATGAATAGACATAATTTCCAGTTATTGATTAGAATATTTGGATAAATATTTGATTTAAAAAAGTATTTTTCTTATTTGAAGAAGAATGTGTTAAGAGTTCAGATTGCAAGATTTTTCAGTAATTCAAGAAACAAGGTTTTCAAAAATGCTCATTCATAGTGAAATTATTTATGGGAAACATTGAATATTTAGATGTTTTGAAGAACATATTATTGAGATCTATTTACATAATTGAAGAGCATATTATTGAGATCTATTTACATAAAATATACATTTGAACTCTGACTGCGGTGATGGTGCTGTGGTAGCGTTGTCACCTCACAGTTAGACGTTGCCCGTTCGATTCTCAGTTAGAGCATCTTCTGTGTGGCAACATGCATGAACGGGCATTCCTTCATTGAAGGTTGTGCATTAGGCCCGGCAAGCCAGCACATAAAACTCTACTGCCAATCATTAGCGGACCGGAGTTCTGCTGTGGCGACCCCTAACCGGGAAAAGCCGAAAGACACAAACAATACATTTGAACTCTGATTGGGTAATATATGGAATTACATAATTAATAAAGGAAAATAATGGACTTAATCAAGATGAGGATTTGATTTGTATATTGACATGCTGTTGATTTTACAGCCATCTTGGAATGCAGTGAATGACTGAATTACATTTTTGAAAGTAATAGTTTGAGCGACTTCATTAAAGAATGAGAATGAACTTGTAGAATAAACTGCAAATGAGCAGGAATAAAATTGTAACATAATTTAATTTTAATTGGCAATCAGTTTTTTATACATATGTGGAAGAAAATGATGGTTTGTTTGCATATTACTATTATAATGGTCAAAAAGCCAATGCTGAAATGATCCAATAATAAGTTAAACTAAATGCACTGAACAATTTTAAAACTCACCAAGTTGTCAGTTTTGTCTCTGTTACTTAGATATGTAAATTTACTGCGGTGGTGGTGCTGCGGTAGCGTTGTCACCTCACAGTAAGACTTTGTCCTGTTCGATTCTCAGCTAAAGCGTCTTCTGCATGGAGACATGAGTGAATGGGCATACCTTCGTTGAAGGTTGTGCATCAGAGCTGGCAGCTCGGCACGTAAAAATCTACTGCCAATCATTAGCGGGCCGGAGTTCCGCTGTGGCGACCCCCAACCAGGAAAAGCCGAAAGACACAACAACTTTGATATGTAAATTGATAGGACCTTATGCTCCTCCACAGAGCAAAGGTTGTATGAATGGCACATTCTTTCTAGGCTCACAATAATTCCCCAAAATTCTTTCTAGAAGCTAATGTTTGGTCCTTTACCTTTTCATGAAAGGCAGTCATATTAAACAGGACATTTGGAATGAATGTCAAGTTCTTTTGAGGCTCACAAAACTTGAAATTATGTGTAGCTACTGTTATTTAGCCTTTTGCCACTTCTTGAAAGGCAGATATCTTACAAGCATTTGATGATTCTTCCACAATGACCTATACAAATGTGACAAATTGTACCTTTTGAGGTTTCTCTGCTGTTGCACTCACAGTTAAGAACACATGAGATTTATAGATTGAAAGACTTTCGTTTTCTGCTGAATTGCCTCGAAAAAAAAAAAAAAAAATCTTGCTGGCTGCACTTAGACAATTTTCATGTTAAGAGTACTCTGAACACCTACAAAGGTTACCATTAAGTGTACATGTAGTGTAACCTTTCTGAAGTGAATAGACAGCACAAGCAGTGTGGTAGGGATGCACTTGAATACAGAAAGTGTACATTAAGTGTAAGCTTTATGAATCCCAGGGACACTCTTATAAGCATGATTTTTCACTTCTCCAAATGAATTTCTTCAGTTTTGACACCCTATATAATACAGGTGTTAATTAGAAATCTTAACAAACAACAATGACACAATGGATTTGCAACCATTCTTCTGTGAGGTCTTTATCTTTACATGCTTCTAGAAAGAAGAGTGTTAAATGATATGCAATTCCCACAGTATAATTCATTATGATATTTAATGTTATATACCTTCATATACATAGCTCCCAGCCTGTCTTCCACTTCCTTTACATAATTTAAGCTGTGGCTTTTGGAGATTTGCATGCTAATGCCACCATCATGCTTTTGAGTTTATGTTCTAATTCCACCTAAAACAAACTATGTTTACAGGCAACTTACTGGCCCTTCATGTTACCATCACATCCATTCTTAAAGATTACAATGTCTCTGTGTTCACGTTTACATTACCTTTAAAGTTTTGGTGCTATTATATCTGCTATTGCTTGACTTGTGTCCATCTTACCTAACAGAGTGATATATTGAATATTGCTAGCTTCTCAGGGGCTGCTGTTAGTTCTGTAGCTATGTCTTGAAATTGTAAGCTTTGACAACTTTGTTCATTGGCTGTGGAAGTGACTTTTTTGGTGATTGAGGGACAGATCTTCACTAATTGCTTTTCACAGATCCTACAATGTGTTCTCTTGTAGCTGGCATTTGATATGTGTGTGACTGTCCAATTTTAGGTCTTTTTAAATAACTACACTATAGCTATTTTTATATTTTTTGTAATTTGCAGTTTATATAGTGTATATCCTATGACTCAAAGTGTGCTTTCTTGAAATTTTCAGTTAATGGGATCTACACTTTATGCTTGATTTTTGTTTGCATTTAGTTGTTTTATATCTTATTTTTTATAAAAGGTGCTTTGTGTTAAAGCAGCAAAATAAAGCTTGAATATAAACATGAAGTTAAAATTGTAATATACCTACTTACATGCACTCATTTTTTAAAGCATTCCTGTTTGTATTTAATGTCCACTTATTGTGAATATAAAGTATCATTTCACTTTGTCTTTTTCTTCCATATTTGTGCAAACATAACATTTATACTCATCAGTGGCCTAATCTATGCCCTCTCCTGTAAGCCTTGTCACTACTGTTTATCTCTGCCATAGCTTATATTCCCATTATAAAAGCTTTTTCCTTATACGTTTTGAAGTTGTACATATTTCTAGTATGATTCTTTCTACAAATTTCTTATATTCTTTATATCCCTATAGTTTTCCTAAATAGTAATGAATCATCTCGTAGATATAGGCAAGAGTTTACTTCTCCTTTGATTAGATGAATTGAGGACAAGAGATTGCCAGCAGTCAATATGAGCTATATCATTAAGTCTCAAAACCCCAAATCTTTATTTATTACCTTAATTCGCCAGCTTCTATCTTCTCCTTGAGATGTATTCCCCACTACTATGATATAACATTACCTGGCTCAACAGTCTGCTATTTAGACATTAATTCAAATCTCAGTTTGGAGTATACTTCAGTGACACATCAGGCAAGAGGAAATCCTAGCAACTTATAGTTTCATCTCCTTTGCAGCTTAGTGTGATTAAGGTTATTGAGGAGGCAGGATGGATATAGAGTGCTGCTACACATAGGTTTGTATTTGTTTGTATCATAAATGAGTTAATTAATAAGTTGGAATCATAGTTCCTAGTAGTATTGCTCATGTCTGTTATTGTAACTGGGATAGAGGGAGAGCTTTTAATCACTGGAATTACTACTTCACCGGTTTGTTGGGCAGGGGTGTTGGCACATTAGCACAGAAAGTCCTTGCCAATGTATTGAAATGCACAAAATTTATTATTAAAATAACTGCTATCCTAAGTATAGATAACTGTTTTTTTTGTCTGACATCTGTAATAAATTCCACTTGCTTATGCATTTATCGGGGATCACGTCAGTTGCCCTCCTAGACAGGGGTCCAGGGAAATAAATATTGTGGGAAGAAATAGCCAGGGAATTGTTATGGCTAGGCTTGTATAGGCCCTAGGGCTGATAGCCTTGTACCAACCTATAAGATGGATTGTATCTATTTTTCCTTTACCTCTTTGTTTTTGGTCATATGCTTGATAAATAACAGAGCTGCCCTGAGATGGTCTAGGCTTTGGTTGCATGTCTCCTGGATGAAGTAGCAGTAGGAGTGTTATTAAGCAGACAGGGCATTCTTTGGGTTATTAAGTGTTTTTCATGATGTATTGGTCTTTTAGTAGGCGATATTTGGTGACCATGTGGCTTTATTAGCATACAACAAGATTCTGTTGCTTATATAGATAGCTGTCTATGAAAATGCTGAACATGTTGAATCTAACAAACAGACAGAAATGTCCCAAAAAATCATACACTGCTGTTGGATTGAGGTCAGGCAGATTGCATACATCTACATATGTTGTGGTGGTTTTTATAGTTTTTATTAGGTTTATAGTCCAGTTTATGTTTTTGCTACTGACATCAATTATTGATTTAAGTCATCATTTTGGAAACATGAACAATATCAGAGTAAGTCAAAATTTACAGGAGTGCATATTAAGTAGAAATGCACAGGACTGCCTATTAAGTAGAAATTTACAGGATTGCATATTGTCATTAGTGCTAGATGATGTAATTGTGGGTAATTGAAGTTCAGTGGTTTCCTGTGTGATAGTATAATGTTCCTTAGTTTATTGGTAGATAGGCTTATTTACTATGGTAGTTGGTCTTTGGCGGGATTATAGTGGATATATTTATATCTTGCTTACTGTGCTTGTTGAGTTTCCATCTTTCAATATATCAGATGTCCTTATTTAGAGATATGGTCTCTGTTGGTATAATTATTATTGTATCCTACATACTGTGGTATGGCTAGGCAAGAGTTAATAAATGATTTCAGAATGAGGACAACGGATAACAAGAAAACAGATGAGGACTGCAATGATTGAGTACGGTGTGAGTTGAGCAGGAAACTGGCTCTTCCCCATTTAGACTAGTAATCAGTCATTTTATGTATGCACAAATCAGATCACAAAGTTCACACTTTTCTAGTAGTACATTCTAGCTTTGCTAAATTTAAATGCAGAATAACACCAGATACTGATTACAGTATACATGCAATACCCTGCCTTGAGCTTTTGACCTAAATGTGGGGAGGAACAGCTAGATGAGTGAGCAGCTAGGAGCTAAAAGGACAGCAGTTGTATCATGGTTAAACTGTTTACCTTACACACATAAAGTGCAGTGTTTGATTCTCACCTTGGGAAGCAGGGCTAGACTTAAAAAGGCCCTTTTGGATCATTAGCCTAGTAATCAAATATGATCCTGTGAACTCCTACACCTATATAATCTTCTGCACCATCACACATCCAATAGTCCTTTTGATATGCAGTTGATTTTCTGCATAGAAACAAACAGATGCTAAATGCAGAATCAGTGAAAATATAAACATGAAAAAAAAAAATCACCACCAATAGACATTGTTGGAAAAAACACAAAGCTTTATTAATGAACACTTTCGGCCAACTCAGGACTTCTTCAGAGTAGATAAAAAAACACTACAATTCATTTTATAAAAACAACTAGTCAATCCAACACATATCTCAATTCATCAATAAGTCAATAACACATCCTATTAGTCAAACTTATTTACATAACCTAGCAACTAACCATTACAAAAAGCACTTTATGTTTATAGTCTCATTTAATCCAGGAATTTTGTCACCTTGCAGCCTAGGCTGCCATAAAGTTTCCTTCTTTTCCAACTGTTTTTTTATAACATCCACCTTTATACTCCATAGGAACATGCTCTAATGTGGCAAAATAAAATTTTTTACAAGAATCACAATTCAAAGTATGTCTACGTAAATCATTATTGCTATCTTTTTTCTTTATAGCATATGTATGCACCTTAATTATTTTAGAAAATGTGTGTGTGTCATGGAAACATAAAATGCCTCACATTGTGAGCACACTGCAATATATACAATACCCATAGAGTTACAATCAAAATGTTCCTTAAAACCTATGGATCTATCAAAATGTTAATTAAGGTATGTGTAGGATTGGCTAGTTGTTTTTATAAAATGAATTGGAGTGCTTTTTTTGATCTATTCTGAAGAATTCCTGAGTAGGATGAAAATGCCCAATAATAAATCTCTGTGTATTTTCCAGCGATGTCTATTGGTGGTGATTTTTTCTATGTAGAAAGTTGTACCTTAGGCTCTTCTACTGCTCACCTGGTGACTTGGGTTCCATTGTTTCAGGAAGATCTGGTAGGAATCCTCACTTTTACAATGACTGAACTGTGGTGATGAATTGTGCAGATGTGTTTTTGTGTATGTATATGTGTGTGTGTGTGTCTGTGTGTGAAGGGGACTTCCAACTATAGCTCACAGAGTTTCCAGACCTGTTTGTGGAAGTAAGGCATTCATTCTGTTACTTGCAATACTTTTGTTTGTTGTGCGTTAAACACATGTAAAATCATTAACTTTACTCTTTCTTCCTGCTTAACAATTATAATTGTTTGTATTTCAGTAAGCAATCCATTAAATGACAATGTGTGCTGCAGCAGACCTTTGTATGTAGTTCTGACTAATCCTATGGCAGGTAATGCAGAGGACTAAAGCTTCAAGCTTTCACTGAGTGGCTGCCAGTGCACAGGGTATGGGTTTGATTCCGTCTACCTTCATTTCAATTCTGAGCAATTCATTTAAGCTGAGAGAGCTCTCAGGCTGCCCCTGAAAATGTACAATTGCACCCAATGAGCTTACATTAAGAAAGATATATCCTTTAGGGTTGAAGCACAATTTTAAGGTATCTATATGTTGTTGGACATAGTTTTGTGTACTCTGCATTTATCAAATCACAAGCTATCAGACAATTTTTTCCTTTGTGGAATTTCTTTCTCTCCATGCATCATTCTACAGCTCCCTGCCCAGTACTCCATGTCCATCACTGCTGTCTACCAGTCAACTTCTTGACCTCTGGACTAACTCCATAGTGCTGGGGTTGGTGCAGAACTTAGAGGCATCCTGGGGGTCAGGCCATTGACATCTACTGGGGGGGGTTCAACTTATGCTGTAATGTTACTTTTCTCTACCTTTGGTCTGTTGTGGTACTTCTGAGGGGTGGATATGCAGTGGGACATACAACATATTGATCTGCTTCTGCAGCAGCTTAACCTTGTCCCCACCGTATCCCCCCTTTGGTACACACATCCTAGCATGACATCCTGAGACTCCACCTGGGATATTCCCATGAGATGCCCATAGAACCATCTACCCACCCACCAGGGATGGTAATGCCCATTCCTGTCTGCTACTCTGTCAGATGTCTGAGCAACTAATCAAATCCAGGTCGCTTGGGGTGTAGTCATGACTTTATTCCTCTACACTACAAAAGCAGCTAACAAGATATCAGACAGTCTGCCAGCCCTGTTAGGATTTATCTATAATTATCATTCAGTAACAACATTAAGAAGAGGAGGAAAAGTGAAAGGCTCCACAATGCATCATTCAATATGCCCAAGTGATAATATCAGTAAGCCTAGTGTAATACAGTAGATATTTATAACACACATTGAGACTACATACAATAAACTCATTCTAATGATGTAGGACATTCATAGCTACCTTCCCGAGCACCTCTGGCAGTATCATCTAAACTATTTGTCGACAGTATAACGATGACTTATAAATGATCATAAAAATAACAGCACAGTTTATTGTTGAATCCAACTTGGAGATGATGCTCTAAAGAGAAAGCTATGAAATCTTATTTGTTCATGGTAAATATTATTTATATATCTTTAGACAGCAAGATTTCCATTAGTGCACTTTAAGCATTCAATATAGAGTATCATCTTACTCTGAATGTAGTCCATGTAGCAGATGCACACTGTCCACCTTCCTTACACAATGTCATGCTGTTGTTTTACTGCATCATTTACTGGGATAATGAATTTCTAAATAATGATAGGCTGATTTGGATGATGCAGTTTATCTCTTGGCTTCTAGATTGCCATATTATCATTTGCAGCAACTAGTCTTGACCACTAAGTGGCACAACAGGCAAAGGTATTCATTCAGGCATTCATTTTCAGGACTCTTTATCCAGGTTAGAGTTATGGAGATTTATTATCCCAGCAAGCAGTAGATATAATGTATTAACTGTGGAAGGGATACCAGTCCATTACAGAACATATGCATGCTCACATACCCACTGCACACTCATCTAAAACAGTTATCAGCTTTACCAGTTTGGCACTCCTTGTCTTTGAGCAATCTGGAGTCATCAGCCGAAATTCACATGGAAACAGGGAGAACATGCAAACTTTGCATGGAATGCACCTTAGGTGGGAGTTGAACTGGGGAGCCAAGCCGAGTTAGGCAGCAATACAAACCAAAGAGACAATTTGATGTTTTATTAATTAATTCATTAATTAATTTATTTATAGTTGCTAACCATGTAAGTGGGCTGGTCACAGGACCATTATCAGCAACAACTTGTGTAGTGATAAATAGTAGAACATGAATAATATATACAAAATATTATTACTTAACTTATACAACAATTAAGCATGTATCTTGGCATGCAATTTCGGGTAGCAGAAATATAGACATGAAAAAATAAATATACAAGTCTCTGAAGCAGACAATTATACAGTTTTGCTTGGACAACAACTGCAAGCTTCTTCAGCATTTTTATTCCAAATGTAATGATACACGAATGGAACACATTTTTTATTTTATTTGTTAAGCAGGTAGGTGGACTGGTCCTGGGACCCTTTTAGGCAACAATGCTGGCCAAAAGGCAAGACAATATGATTTCACATCAAACAAATATAATAATGTATATAAAACCATATGATAATTTTCTTAGCAATGTAGTATTTTAATACAGTGTTCTAGACTATAGTTAACCTTGTACATCTTATAATTACAGGGTACAAAAAAATTGCCAACCAAGAAAAATTTGCAGGTGTCATGAATACAATATTAAACAGTGAATAAGAATGAATTTATTTGATAATAACATTTTACTATTGTCATGCAAAGGATAATTTAAGGTCTATGTGACTAAGGTAAAGAGAGTGTTGATCTGACAGCATTTAAAGGTGTTTAGCCTGCGTAGAGGTTACTTTTACATTTCTTATTCTTATTTTTGAGGTTAGTTTTGAAAGTTTTAAGATCAGATGCTAGCCTTATATTAACTGGAATTGCATTCCAGCAAGCAGGTGCAATGTTGATGAAAGTACTTTCAGTGATATTTAGTTTAAATGGAGGTATTACCACCTGTAGACTATACATAGATCTGAGTGAGCTGGATACTTCTTCAATTTGTAGTGTATTTTCAAGTGGTGGACAGAAACTATCATAAAGTTTAAAAATAAGAGTTCCTAAAAGGAAAATGGATCTAGAGGCAACTGGAAACCTTTTGCCTTTTTGAAGGGTCGTACAGTGGTGCTCATAGGAGATGGGATGGTGTATGAGCTCTAGTATTTTGTTTTAAGTTGTCTGGATAAGGAAAATAGCAAGGCAATGCTGCAAAAATGTGATACTAATCTTAGATATCAGTAATGAAACAAAAAATAAGTCTGTGATGGCCATTTCTCCAGTTGTGCTAAGCCTGTCAGAGTCTTAGCCAGCCCTACCACTGAGGTTTCCCACTTGCAGAGGCCTCACCATGAGGGCTAAGGCTGAAATTTGGGTGAGTGGTTAATGCTAATTAACTATCGTCAGTTTAAAATTTCACTGTTGGAGGAAAAACTGAACGTTGTCAAAAGACAGGGTCACCCATTCACTTCTATGAAAAATGCTAAAGTGCAGATTAATTCAGCTAAGATGTGTAGATGGGAGGGTTGTAGTGTTTGTATGTGTGTGTCTATGTGTGTGTGGATGTGTGTATGCATGTCTGTAGGAGCATGAATGAAGTTGCATGAATGCAGGTGTGTGTGTGTGTGTGTGTGTGTGTGTGTGTGTGTGTGTGTGTGTGTGTGTGTGTGTGCGTGTCTATGTGTGTGTGGATGTGTGTATGCATGTCTGTAGGGGCATGAATGAAGTTGCATGAATGCAGGTGTGTGTGTGTGTGTGTGTGTGTGTGTGTGTGTGTGTGTGTGTGTGTGTGCGTGTGCATGTATGCCTGTGAGTGAGTATCCACCTAGGTAGTCTTATTAGAAGGATTAAGTAGGGACTTGAGAATGTAGATGTGTGTGCATGCTGGACTGTGCATGTAGGTGAATGGATGAGAGTTTCTGTATGATTAACTGAGGTGGGGTTGTTTGTTGATGAGTGAAGGTGTGTGAATATCTGGGAGTGCATGTGTGTGCATGCGCGTGTGTGTGTACATGCGTGTGTTTGTAAGTATTTGTGTAGGGGGTATAATTGCCAATGTGATGCATGTGCCATTAGTGAAAACACTTCTGCCTTCAGGTCTGATAGTGCTGTGATTCAGAGACATGTTAATGAGTTGATAATGAGTTCTTTCTCATCGTGGTCATAGCTATCTTTGAATCACATTTTCTCACCAGTGCAGAAATTTACCTATATGTAGACGGCAATTTCTAAGACTGGTAAGGATGTTTCTGAATACTAGGGTAATACATTAAAATAGAGAACTGAGATAAGTCTGTAGATATTAGCAATACAGAAATTATTCATGTTTGAATCATGCTGAGTTAGTTGCATTTAACAGAGACTTTATACTGAAGCAGAACAGAAATAAGAGTAGCAAAAAGTAATAAGGATGTGATAAATGTGGATAAGACATTCCATACTGCAGGGTCAAGTCTGGAGAAGGAGCTTTCCAAATGGCTAGACAGAGGGGCTTGATATAATGTATGAATATTAGTGTTCTGAGATCTAAGAGAGTATTAGGAAGTTAATGACTGTAATTTGAGAGCAAGAGGAGATGGATATGAGGGCTCAAGGAATACTCTGTATTTTTAAGTATAGAAAAAAGGATGCTGTTTTGGTGATGGTGATGTTTTTGCAGCTTATAAAAGTTCACAGCAATGGGTATAGAGCCTATCAAGTGTAATAAAAGTGTAAGATCTTTGTAAGACTTTTATACAAGGCTAGATTGTTTTGTTAGTTAATTATGGTCTATCTGGGAAGGCTGTATTTGAGTTTTGAGATAAGTATGTGCTTAGTGATAGATAAAAGAGTTTCAGAGATAAAGATTTACGTAGTTGTAAACACCTGCTTCAGCTGTGATAATGCTTTAGTTGTGGTAACTGCATAACATACAGGGTGAAAATGAGACAAAATTCAAGATTAAGACTGAGGTATCTGTAAGATTTAATTTCAATAACTGAGGTTCTTTCAGGGTTTATGCCCTCTACAGAGAAATGCATCAAAAAATTAGTTCAGATGCAGAGTGCAGAAACACATTTCTCCTCAATGAAATACATCTATAATTTAGAGTGGAAGGGTACTCAGTAGCGGAAAATGGGTTCCAAAAAGCACTGAATGGATTTAATTGTGTTAACTATGAAGACTGTTATTTAAAAGAGAAGTGCAATTTGGCTCCATGACAGAAATTTAAAACAGACGTAATCAACATTCAAAAGTGTGATCATTAAGCAGTGGACAGGTAAAACAGTGACAACTGAAGCAAAGTATATCATGCTTAAAGTGTCTTTGCAATGGGCTTCATTTTTCTCCAATCACCAGCAGTGGGGCTGACAGCTCCCCAACACTCCTGCTACTTAAATATGCTAACTCTGAGATTGCTGTCTTGAAAAAAAAGTGAACTATCTGAGAGTTGTCTTTAAAAGCAAATAAAACAAATCAGACATTTGTGGTTGTATATCAGAGTATCAGGTACAACTGACTCCCAGTTGAGCACTGTACCCAAAATTTTATTCAGATCTTCTTTCAATAATGATTACATCTTAGAACTGTGTGCTCCAGTCTTCAAAGTGATCATCTTCATATAAAGTCATATTTAAGGAAGAGAGGGTAAAGGGGATATTGCTGATAAAAAATGGAAAAATAAATGGAATGTTTAAGGAATTTAGTGGAACTCTTGTTGTTAGCTATCTAAATGTAGACAGATAATTGCCTTAAATTATTCCTCATATAATAATTAGTTAAGCATTTCTGAAATATGTAACTTATTGACAAAGAAATTTAAATTTCATAGATTGTCAAGAAGAAGAGAGTGAGTGGTTTGGGTAAGTGTTTTTTTTTACTACGAACAGTACTTCTCCTATAAGCATCTACTCATCATATTATAGATGAAGTCCATGACATAAAATAATGCCATAGGAATAGCATTATGGGACTGGGAGAAACAGTGAGTCATAATAGTGTTATTATGGCCTGGGAACACTTTTTTGCTTTTATTCGCCAATAGATAGTAAAACATGTTCCAGCTGTTTTGGATAGACCCAGAGTGTTTAAAACATCTTGGTGGAACTATGAAATAGATATATTTTAATAAAAGAATAACATTTCTATGTAAAAATATAGACTATTTCCAAATTAAAGTAAAAAATTCTAGGTATAAGAATATAGAACCATATTTAGGTGACTTTTGAGGAAGGTCAGAAGAAACTACGAGATGAAATTGGTACAATTTATTCTTGATAATAAGAAGGCTTTTTTACAAACATCTTAATCAAATTAAGGGCAGGTAAATAATAAATAAAGGACATGTTAGTCCATGCTAGATTCATAAGACCTAGTATAGGTCTAAGTTATAATCCGCATTTTTTGGGAACATATCCATGTACTAAATGTATAATATGTCAATTTATAAGTAGGACATTTCAGTGCATTAATGGAATATATTTTCAACCTAATGCTAAGTTTTCATGTAATACAGTAAGTATTGTGTATGCATTGAGATGCCCATGTGAAATGTTCTATATAGGTAAAAGTAAAAGGGGATTTAAAACCAGGATGCAGGAACATGTCAGAGATATCAGAAATGAGAAAATAGAGAGCCCACTTGCAATGCATTTAGAAAAAAACATCACAATAGTAACCCACAAGGCTTATTAGGAACAGTTTTGGAACATATTCCTAGTACACAGTATAACAGCAATGTAAAGAAAAAACTTTTATATAAAGAAACTCTTTTCATATTGAAATATAGCACTTTAACCCCTAGGGGCATTAATATAGAATGCAACTGGAAAGGTTTTATATGAATTTTGTATTTGAAATGTTTTAATTAGTTAATTAATTTTTAAATGATTGATTTAATGATTTATTGATTAATTGATTTATATTATTGTATAAATATGTGCTGCATTTTCTGTGTATGTATTCTCTTTAGAAGGCTACTGCCGAGACGCTAGAGGTTGGATTAAATATTTATTGTGGAAGATCCTGGTTTTTGGTCGTTTATATTTTCTTAGGTCTAATTTAGAAATTCTTATGCCTTGTCTAAATGTATTTTTTCCAAAGAACTTTAGAAATGGGTTATGTGCTCAGACAATATAAGGAATCTTCAGTTGTTCCAATATCTAAGGCAGGTGAAACTCCATCTGTAGAGAATTATAGACCCATCAGTCTAAGGATTATACTGGGACAATGTTTTGAGTGGGTCATTGCAGTCTTTTGGCTTTTCCTGGTTAGGGGTAATCACAGCAGATCACTGGTCTGCTTATGATTGGCAGTGAATGTTTACAGTGTCTGTTTGCCAGCTGGACGCCCAACCTTGAGTGAAGGCACACACACTCATGCAGCATGTCTTTTAACGTTAAGTCGATTGCAGGGAGGACATGCAGACTCTACACAGAAGGCACGCTAGCCAAGAATCAAACTGGAGAGCATCTTGCTGTGAGGCGACAACTCTAATAACCACTGCACCACTGCGGCGGACAGTAAATATATATATTGGATACATTAGGTTCATGTACAGACCAGATCAGTAAGTATACTGATGACTCTAAAACAAGGTCATTTCTTACTACAGTTGAGGATCATAATAAAGTCCAGAGGTGCTTAAATGAATTGTGCAAGTGGTCCTCTGTCAATAATATGGAATTTAATATAAAAACCTGTGTTCCTCAATTTGGTAGTTATAATAAGGTCTATCCTTATGCATTGAATAACATCACTTTGGATGAAGTAAGTAATGTTAAGGATTTTGGAATAAAACTTGAATGTGACTTTAATTTAGATTTACATCTTTCGAATATTATTAAAGCTTAAGAATATTTTTATAAGTTTTGTATCTAGGGATAGGGAAATTTTGGTCCCACTATTTCAAATCAAAGTAAGACCTGTTATAGAATATGCTAGGAATGTTTGTATGTTTAATTAATTACAGAGTGAAAGACTGGAAAGGATACAGAGATTTTATACCAACAGATAAAAGGTTTGAGGTGGAAGATGTACAGAGATAGACCTTTTGAGATTTCTTTATTATCAATAAGGAATTGATTATTTAGGGGTGATTTAATCTTTATGCATATGTGTTTTAAATCTGAAAGCTTGTGAGTAAGTGTGGCGTATAACAAAAAACTACCATCAGAAAGGAACTAAAAATAGTGATTACTTGTGGTAATCCCTAAATGTAAAAGTGGAGTTTTGGGCAATTCTTTTAATTTTAAAGCTGTTTACTGGTGGAATTCTTTGCCTCGTAGAAATAGAAGAATGGATACAATTTATTTATTTAAAAAGCCATTAGATGAGTATCTGGTTAGTAGAGTTTATGATCTTAGATAGATTGGAGGCATGCTACTTGAAGCTCTATTAGGCCCGGAGTCTGAAGTTCTGAGATTGATCAAAGTGTACTGATCTGAAATGTATCAGACAATGTGTTTACAAATTCATTTTCAGTGTTTTTTTTTTTGTTTACCATGGCTGGGAGACTAGATATTGATCTAAGGTTTTCAGGTGTAGAGAGTGTAATAAATATGGGAATAGGGATGATTACAGAAGATTTCCAAGATGCCTGGGTGGAGCCAGTAGTGTGAAAGAATCTGAATACATAGGCTAACACTTAGAAACTTTAAGTGAAGTTCTAAGTCATTATGAAAACATGAACCACTTCCTGGACAAATAACTTTGAAATAAATCATATGAGAACTTCTAGATGGTTGAAATCTAACAGTCTATATTGAGGGAGTTGATGAGGAAATGATAAGGCATGGGTAGATTTGTGATGCAAAAACCCTTTTAGCTGGTTTGCTGAATCTAATAGGAAAGTGGCTTACTGTATGAAGAAAATGGTTTTAAGGTTTTAAAATGAGCTGTTTTTTGTCAAGTAGAGACTTCATTTTGGTCAAGCACATTTTAAGATTAAATAAAGAAGATTTTTATCTTGGGACTTTGTAGTCTAACTTCACATTGTTGTGCTACATCTGTCAGTACCTCTAACAATTAGAGAGGGGTGCTTGACTGAGGGTAGGCCTGATTGTTTCCAAAATATCTCAGTTATGTTCTTTTGCTTAATTAGTTATTTAAGATCAAAAGATACCCCTATACATTTGTTCCCATGAAGCCTGCATTGCTTAATAAGAAAGAGTTTATTCTGGAGTGGTAATGGTATAGAATTTAAGTAATAAAGGGCAAACTCTTCTTTGTTGATAGTATACAGAGGAGAAAAAAAGATCATCCTTAAGTTTTTACTATAGGCATTTTTAAATAATTAAAGAAGCAACTTTTAAAGATGGAATAGTGATTACTCTGAATGTCTTACAACATGGTGATTGATTTACAGGGTCTATATTAGATCAGTGAATGCTTAAACAAGCGAACGCTGATTGATTGACCTTATTTTAGTGAAAGTTAAAAATATTGAAGCAACAGAAACTCAAATTTTTTCCTAGGGAAAGAATTTGGTTGTCCGTTTCTGTTGTTTCGGTATTTTCAGTGCTGTGGTGGAAAGTTATGGGTCGGTTTCAGGTAAGTGTGCGATTGCATGGATGTGAGTGTTAGGGTGGGTTAGGTGAGTTAGGGTTAGGGAGTGGGTGAGGTGATTGTGCGATAGTGACGGACCTTAGGGTTAGGGTTTGGGTTAAGGTAAGTGGATAGTTAGTGGTGTGTGCATAGTTTAGTGTAGGGTTAGGTGTCAGATTTTAGGTGTATGTGTGTGGATTTCTGTTTGTTTGGTGTGCTTGTGTTGTGTGTATGTGTTTTGGATCAGCGATTTTTTTCCTTTCCTTAGGAACAAACTCGCTGATCTGTCAGTTCGAGATTGTAAGCTTTCGCTTACATAAGGTCGATGAATCAGCGTTTGCTTTTTTAAGCGTTCGCTGATCTAATATAGACCCAATTTACATTTGTGGGTTATATTAGTTATAATAATATCTAGTAAAGATTTATAGTTAAATAATTATGGATTGCATGCAATGTAAAGTATGAGTTAGGTAATGCTAGCTAAGAGGACACATTTGTAATTTTATGTTGTATAAGCCCTAGCCAGTCCAAGTTTTAAAATCTCCCAGTAGTACAAACTTATGCTTCAAGATCCAGTTTTTAATCTCTGTGAGCAGAGAAAGGAAGGAATCCAGTGTAACTGGTGGTAGAATGTATGTAGAAGAGACACACATATTAGACTTTCCTCCAGATTCGCATGAAAAGCCAATGTGGATTGATGCCTAAAATGATGATCCTGTCATCTAACTTCAGTGTGCCTTGTAATCTGAATCATTAAAACACCACCATTTCTAGCACAAGGATGGTCATCTTTAAAATACATGTAGGATTAGTTGATTATGTTGGATAAGGTGTCTTCAGTTTAATTTCTCTAAATCTTTTGGGTTTCTAATATCATGATGAGAATGGACCCAATTCTTATGTCAGCGTATAATTAAAGTTCATGAAATTACTACTGTTTCAGTCTTTGATGTTAGCCAAAAGTGTTTCTCACAGCACTCACAATGTACCCAGAATTTTGCTTTGTGGTTCGTGTTTCCAATGCTTCTCATCTACTTCTATATTGTATTGTTTGCTCAATCCCCAATTCAAGAATCTTGCCACATCATTGTGCCTTTCAGTATACAGGCTCTATGCCATGAGTGTATCACATCTGGGAACAAGATGTTCAATTGTTTCCAATTATTTTTTACAGACTCAACATTTGTCAGTTTCCTCTGTATGTTCAATGGACTTTGTAAACCAATATGTACATAGTCCAGTATCCTGGGATCCCATTATTAACATTTCGGCCTTTGGTTTCAACTAACCTCTCCTTAACCATTCCTGTGGCAAATCTTTTTCAACATGAAGTTGCTCCAGGAGATCTCTGTTCTTGCCACTAAAGTTTTATCTTTTCCTAATTGTTTTCCTTCTAATCTGATCCTTCTCCTTATATTCTTTCTTTTGTTTTTAGCGCATTCATTTGCTGTCTGATTTTTGTCTACTTCTGGTTTGATTTCCATTCCTGCTTGCCACCTGAATGCTTCTGCTAAATTCAACAGAGAGGTTATCCTAGACAACATCTCCTTGTGTTTTAAAACTTTCACTATGTTTGACTCTGATGAGGTCAGGTAATATGTATGTAGTCCCATGACTGCTGATCTATACATGTAACCAATTTTGAGGAAGCCCATACCTCCTTCACAGTGAGGGGTATACAGTCCTGGCATACACTGATTTTTATATATGATTTTATAAGTATGAAGCATTTTTCTTGTTTTTCTGTCCAACTGATCCCCTACTTTTTGAGGACAGTTAATTACACCAAAACTGTAAGTTAAAACAAGGAGAGCAAATTGGTTTATAGTTTGGACTTTATTCCTAGATGTCAATGCTGTTTTCAATATTAGTTTTAGTCTTCTGAAGTATTCCTGAATTGTATTTGCACTTGTTCATGTTTTATTGCTGATCCTTCATCAGTTCTCAAATATTTATACATTCCTCCTCTCAAATTCCTTTATATCACATTCCTGTCCTTGACTGATATTTTCTTGGTACTGCAGCTTTCTGGATTTAAACATTGCTTTTGCTCATTTATCAAGACCAAATGTCATTCTTATATCATCTGAGAAAGTTTTAACCACTTGTAGTTCTTCTTATCTTATGCATATGTAAGCATTCCTTTATCCATGAACGTGGGATGCTGTCAGTTGCTTTTTATGTATTCTATCCATGCCCTATCTAAATTCTTCCCCTTTATACAATTATCCATTACGGCTTTGTTTAGCAACAAATGATCCTTTGTTCCATATGACTTACTTTTGCTACCCTTTTGTTCTATTGCCACAATTGAGCTTTCTTCTAAATGACTATAAACTCCATAGACATCATTTCCAGTATATAATGTGTACATTGTCAGAAGGAAAGTTATTGGTCTATAGTCTTTAGGATGGCTTACAGGTTCGATCTTAGGAGCTTTTCTTAATTTTTGTTTCAGTTTCTCTGGCCATTACTTCATCCCATTTTGTATCCTGCACATTTGAACTTCTTACTGTTTATTTAACTTCTATCCATTCAGCATCTTTGTTTTGCTCCACAGGGTCTTCATAGATGTTTCTCCAAAATGTGTCTATTTCTTCATTTTTTGTGGTGTTTCTATTTCTTTTGCTTTGTTCCCCTACAAAACTTTTAGGGTCATCAATAAATTGCTTATTTTGTACTTTCCTTTATATTTATCTGCATATCTTCTAAGTTTTTCTGCATATGTTGATATTTTTAGTTTATTATTTGCAACAGTGCATGATAGATCCTGGTCTGTTCTGACACTGTAAGTTGCTATTTCACATATATCTTTCTGAGTAGTTTTGTTGAACTTTCCCGTCTTCCATACTCTTCTAACAGTGGCACTTCTTGTCTTAATTGCTTTTGATGCTTCCGTGATGGCATTTTATTTCTTCACTTCCTTTCCCTTATTGCGCTGCATTTTTGGTAAGACTTTTTATTTTATTAATTTAGCTGCACAATAATATTTCATATTTACTTCTATTATTGCACATAAATTTCTGTTAATAGTCTTAATTACTCTGTTCATCTGTTTTACCAGACTAACATTTTGGATCTTATTTATTTTCTGAAAACCATTTCGTTCATTGAACTTAGTAGGGTTATCCATCACTATTAAATCAAGCAGCTCTTTCCTTGGATCAATTTTTTCTAAGCTGAGGGCACACGCTTTGCTCTCTGCTTTCTGAGGGCTTTCTACTTAAAGTTCCAGACCATCATCTTATGACATATGCTCTTCCATTGTATCCTGCATCATCCATTGCTCTTTCATATGGGAACTCATTGGTCCATCACTCTACAACATTGACTCTGTCAGAGCTGCCACTCTTTCCTGCTCCTTCCTTTGCTGTGCAACTCCAAATGAACGTTTGTACTGGCTTCCTATTGAAGGTGCCACAGAAGCTTCATGTGACAAATAATCATAAGCTTCCCATTCCACCTGTTTCTCTCTAATTTGGGGACTCATGGTTGCTTCATGCTATGACATTACCTGAATTGGATTTTCTACAGTAAGCCATTCACTTCACAGGTAAATCCATAACATAGCTTCTATTTATTTAACTTCTCCATCAGTAACCCTCTTTTCTACTTTCTCCCTTTGTTTCTTATTTTTTATGTTGTGGAATTTTCTATATCTGGATGCCTTTGCCTGTATTTCTCTTCAAATATCTTTGATGCTGAATTGTTTGTACTGATTAGTTTTGTTTCTCTTTTGTATAACTATTGTACCATATTAAATCTGTTTTTCTTTCCCACATCCATATTTATTGTTTAGATGTCTCCTGCTCCAGTGGTCTACTTTCCTGGTCCACCAATACTAACCTTTTATCTTTTATTTTAAATTCACCTCTCCTTAACCATTCCTGTGTCAGATTCTGATTGACATTAGATTGTTTCAGGAGTTTTCTGTACTTGAAACTATATTTATGCCTTTCCCACATTTCTTGCCTTTACATCTGATCCTTCTTCTTATATTCTTTCTTTTGTTTTTTTGACGCATTCAGTTGTTACCTGATTTTTCTCTACTTCTGGTTTGGTTTACATTCCTGCTTGACACCAATATGCTTCTGCTAAACTAAGCAAGGAAATCATCTTCAATTTGTTCTCCTCATTTTTTAAAACTTTCATTATGTTTGGATCTGGTGAAGTCAACATATATGTAGGCCGTCCTACGATTGCAGTTCTATACATGTAATCAATTTTGAGGAGGCACATACCTCCTTCAGAATGAGGAATATATAATCTTGGTATACACTGAATTTTATATATCATTTGATAAGAGTGAAACATTTTTCTTGCCTTCCTGGCCATCACCTTTCAAGGCCTGTCAGTCACCCAAAAACAGTAAGTTAGAACAGGAACAGCAAATTGGTTTATAGCTTGGACTTCCTTCCTAGATGCCAGGGCTGTTTTCAGTATTCATTTAAGTACTGAAAATATTCTTTACTGAGTTTTGTTCACATTTCTTCATGTTTTATTGTTGATTCTTCATTAGTTCCCAAATATTTATACACTCCCTCCTGCTCAGGTTCCTATATATCACATTCCTGTCCCAGACTGATATTTTCTTGGTGTAGCAGCTTTCCTGCTTTAAATGTTGCTTTTGCACATTTATCAAGACAAAATTACCTTCTTATATCATCTGAGAAAGTTTTGACCACTTGCGGTTGTGCTTTCAGCTCCTCATCTGATGAACTATACAGTTTTAAATCATGTACAAAAAGAAGATAAGAAATCTTTACACTTTGTTGTTGTCTGGAAGCCAAAATGTAACCATGTCCTAATCTGTTATGTAGACAGCTCAATTGGTTAAGGGCAAGAGAAAAGAGCGGTGCTGACAAACAGTCACCCTGGAATATCCCTCTTTGAATTTTGACCCCAGGGATAATAATATGTCCTTTGTCATGGCTTCTCTGCAAAGTGGTTTGCCACTGTTTCATGGCCATTGTAATGTAGTTGACCAACGTAGAGTGTACCTTATACATCTGTAAGTACTCCTTCATCCCTGAATGTGGGTGTTAGAGAAAAATACTTTAAAAAGACCAAAAGCATAAGGTTCAGTTCAGGTATCTTTATTCTTGCGCAAGGAGACAAAAAATGCAGTTACAGAGTTTGTCTGACTAAATCAGGAAGTGTCACAGTTATTATACCTTTCTTTCAAGACATTGCCCACTACGACTGACATAGCAGATCACCAGTTCACAATTCTGTTACTTTACAGATATTTCTCACGTTTCTAGCTGACTCTTCAAAGTTTAAAAAAGATTTTTCAGTAAACAGGATGGCCTTGACGACCACCGATCAATTATAACTTTCTTGCTATGTGATGTTACAAGTCTAGGTACTATGGCTAATTTAAGCACAATGCAAGTACAGATTTCTGAAGCAGTTTATTGTTCATAATATCTAACTATCTTGCAGCTTGTGCACTTTTTCATCAACACGAACAGAGCTTATTGTCTATAATGAATGGATCTACAGAAATTATTATTATTCTCTATTTAATTTCCTTTCCTAGCAGAAAATCACCTGCTTTCCAGTACATTTCCAAGGCATAAACATGTATTTTGCTGTGCTAGCAAACTACGTCAGAGTGCATCTTGCAGTGTCAGAAAGCACAATTTCAGAAAAGCATATTTTCAGTTTCAAATAAAACTAATGCTGCATATAGAATAAAAACGTGTTAATCTTCCCTTATTAAAATAAGCATTGCACACATATGTTAAATACATATTTTTCTAACATTTCCCCCCTGTTAATACTTTTTATTCTATTTCAAAAGCATAAACAGTTTGTTTCTTCTCCTAACCTCTTCCTTTAAGGATTTGCAGCTAAGAGAGTCATTCAGTTTAAACTTATGAAAGTGTTTCCTTTTTCAACAGTTCTTCAATTTCAGTACTTTGATACAAAGTCTCAGAAACTGATATGTCTATAAAATCTTTGATTAATTTTTTCATGCAGGGAATTCCACAGCAAATGCATGCTCCTAACAATAGTAATCCCACACAAATGGCAATCAGGATGTTCATTAGGATGGAACCCCACCCCCCCAAACAAATTCTGGAAAAAGTCCATCTGTGGGTTTGGGCCTGGCCTGGTCATGTCTGACACTTGTTGGATCACTTCCAAATGATCATTAATTTCGTGCTTATTGTCGGGAATGAATGAACAGAACTCGTCTTTGATTAAAGCGCATGTACCACCTCTCGCCGCTATGGTGAAGTCAAGAGCCATGCGGTTTTGAAGCACCACAGTTCTCATTGCATTCAGTTCATCAGTCATTAATTCAAGAGCAGAAAAAGTTGCATTGCTCATGACCTTGAGAAGTTTGGATAGCTTTCTCAGTTCCCAAATTGATTTAACTGCACCATATGCAGGGGCTATGCCAGCCCAGGATATGATAGTGTCACTCAAGTCCGTGTGTGCTAGTTTACTTTTGTCTTTCACGGAGCCTCCAGCCTGCTACGATCTGTCCCACTGGATTCTCAGGTTTCTTGATTGGATTTTCAGGTTTCTTTGCGACATCTCTGACGTTTCGAATTCTCCCATGAGGCAAAGCTGTAGTGTGTCGTATGGCCGGGACCAGGTAACCCAAAAAACAACTGCCGGACCAATTCTCAGGCAACCATTTGTATGCCTTTTTCCCACATATGAAATAACAGTTTTCTACCTTAGTATTGATATACACCTTCCCTGCATGAAACATTTTCTTATCTATAATAGACAGTTGCTTTAAAAGAACAGGATTATGTTGTATATCACTGACAGTTTTATGCAAGGACTCAAAGTATGAATCATAATCTGCATCACAAATTGTCTCTGTATTTTTGGCATTTTTAGGTTTAATATAACATTTATAAGAAACAGTCACATTACATCTACTCCAACCTACTTGAATCGTGTCATTCTTAAAAAAAGCATACAATTCCTGTTTGTGTAACAGGTAGAAATAATGCAATTTTGTCTCTAGATTTCACAGGTGTAGTCTCAAAAATCAAGTTTTCCCAGGTCTCATTGACCCCTAGGGGGACAGCAGCCATCAATAATCCACCGTATGTTGTTGGCATAGCTGTCCAAATCCAACAATTTGAAATATTAAAAGTCTCAGCATACACATATTTGATTGCTTGGTAAGTGTTTAAGTTCGGATGCCAGTCTATGAGTGTTGAATCACTTTTGTTCAGTCTAGCTGGTGTGGCTGAAGAAAAGAAAGGCCACAGCAAAAGCCACAGTAAAAAGAACATTGCCACTAATGCAGTTATTAAGATGATTATGCAACACTGCTGAATATACTGCTGAAATTGTTCAGTATTTCTATTGTCTCTAGGTCTTGTCGTCATTTTACTGCTGCTGTGTGTTAGCAAGAGTTTTATCAAGTTCAAAGTTTTTGACTAGTTTACAGTGTGTCAAATGAATCCAAGATGAACGTTCCACAATCTTGACTGCTGTGGGTGTGCTCAGCAGTACTTGATACGGACCTTCCCACTTTGGTGTCGTCCAATTCTTCTTTTTGATTGTCTTCACCCAGACCCAAGTGCCTGGGGCTACTGCTACTTCGAAGGGGTTAATTTGGTCTTTATCTGAAACAGAATTAAACTGTAAAAGATGTTTTTTATTTAGCATATTCCTCATGTAATCTGCAAGTGTCCAATCTGCTTCCTGGTCTGCAGGCATGAGAGGTTTCCACTAAGGTATATAATAAGCTCTTCCGAAAATCTTTTCGAAAGGTGTCATTCCTTTTGCATTCAGAACAGTTCTCATGCTCAACAGTGCCAGGGACAAACAGTACACCCAATTCTTTTGTGTTTCTACTATAAGTTTCTTAAGCTTATTCTTTAAAACTCCATTGTTCCTCTCTACCAACCCTGCAGATTGATGGTGATATGCACAGTGATGTTTTAAAGAAATCCCAAAATACTGACTTAGATGTTGTATAGTTTGGTTAATGAAATGTGTACCATTGTCACTGTAGATCCTTTCCGGTATGCCAAATCTAGGAATAATCTCTTTAACTAGGGTCTTTGCAACAGTGGCTACATCTGGTTTACTAGTCGGAAAGGCCTCCACCCATTTGGAGAACATATCCACAATGACAAGGCAGTACTTTTTGTTTTCACATTTGCTCAATTCTATTAAATCCATACAGATAGTATGAAATGGATACGGTGGTGTAGGGAAACTCCCTTGCTTGGGCTTTAATGCCCCTTGTGCATGATGTTTATTACAAGTGTGACATGACAGGCAAAATTTTTTAGTGTAGTTTGAAAACCCCGTACATAGCGAAAACCCGATTCACTAACTGTACCATCCCCCCTGTTGAGACATGGCTCTGCCCATGGCTCAACAAAGCTGCATATCTAAATAAATTAGATGGTAATATCGGTTTTCCCTCTTTGGAGATGTACAGCCCTTCCTTGAGAATTGCTCCACGTCTTTTCCGTTTTTGTTTTTCAGCCTGTGTAGTAAGTGTCTGCATTGTTTTCAACATTTCTGAGTCTAAATCTCAGAAGGTTGTAATTCCTCGTTCAAAAGAAATGCTTCTGAGGCTGCTTGCTTTGCAGCTGTGTCAGCTCTCGCATTGCCTTTTGAAATCCTATCTTGTTGTTTTGTATGAGCTATGCATTTACAAATAGCTACTGTTTGAGGCAACTGAATAGAATCTAACAAATCTAAAATAAACTGTGCATGGTTAATCGGTTTGCCAGTAGATGTCACCATTCCTCGATTCTTCCACTGTTGTGCAAAAACATGTACAGTAGAAAAAGCATACTGGCTGTCTGTAAAAATGTTTACACTTTTACCCTTTGCTAAGGTACATGCCCGTGTCAAGGCAATCAACTCTGCTGCTTGTGCAGATAAGTTATGTGGTAGAGGTTTCGCTTCTACAATCTCAGTATCAGAAACTACTGCATAACCTGTTAGGTTCTGTCCTGTAGGACTCCTTTTGCATGAGCCATCCACATAATATGTCACCTCGGCATCATCCAAGGGAACATCCGTGAGGTCTTTTCTAGGCAGTGTCTTTTGCTCAATTACCTGCAGGCAGTTATGGGGTGTGCCATCCACAGGAGTTGGGAGCAAGGTAGACAGATTCAAAGTAGTACATCGTTCAATTGTCATGTGAGGTTGGCTCAACAATATAGTCATACAAGAAAGATGCCTAGCAGGGGAAAGATATGCTATTTTTTCTTGCAGTAAAATGATTGCGACTGCATGGGGCACTCTCAATGTGAGAGGGTGGAATAACACTACTGAGGCTGAAGCCTGCACTGCCATTGCAGCTGCAACTACTGCTTGTACACAGTGGGGTAGAGACCGCACCACTGGGTCCAGTTGTGATGAATAATAAGCAATGGGGCGTTGTTTGTCCCCATGCTGTTGAGTCAATACTGATGTCATATAACCTTGCTTGCAATCTGCAGTTTGGAAAAAACGTTTGTGATAATTTGGTAATCCTAAAACTAATGATGATGCTATCAATTGTTTCAGCTTGCAGAAAGTTAATTCTGCTTCTGGTGTCCATTGTATTAAATATTGTGCTGCCATAGGCTTCTTAAAAATCAGGTCAGTTAAAGGTGCAGATTCCAAAGCATAGTTTGGGATCCAGCTCCGACAAAAATTAGTCGTACCCAGGAAGGACATAATTTCCTTCTTGGTTGTGGGTTTTGGTGCTTGTAAGATCGCTACTTTTCTGTCCTCATCTAATGTTCTGCCATCTTTGGATATTACATATCCAAGGTATTTCACTTATTTTTTCCAAAGCTGCAATTTATTTTTGCTTACTTTGTGTCCTTCAACTGCTAGGAATTTTAATAATGCTATAATATCTTCCTTACAATCTTGCTGGGTAGGGGCGGCCAGCAGGATGTCATCAACATAAAGTAAAATTTGGCTACCTCTCGGTGGGATAAATCCCACTAAATTACTTGCCATCTCTTGTGAGAATATTGTTGGACTTTCACTATAACCCTGTGGTAGTCGCGTATATGTATACCGCTTCCCCTAAAATGTAAATGCAAACCAATACTGGCTGTCAGGGTGTATCGGTATCGAAAAGAACACATTGCTGATATCTACCACAGAAAAGTACTTCTGTTGAGGTTTTAAATCATTCAACAAGGTATGTGGATCTGGCACTGTATGTACTCTTGGTATTACTGCGTCATTTACAGCTTGTAAATCTTGGACCATATGCCATTCTCCGTTTGCTTTTCTAACTGGGAATAAGGGTGTGTTACATGGCGAATCAGGAGATTCCACCAGTACTCCCTTCTTAAGCAAAGCTGCTATGATAGGTTTAATACCTGCCTCTGCATCTTTTCTCAAGGGGTACTGTCTCTTTTGTGGTCTAAATGCTGACTTTGGCATGATAGTAACTGGTCCTGCTGTGCGAATAAGTCCTAAGTCTGATTTTCCTGCTGACCAGAGAGTTTCTGGTATGTCTAACAAAGGTTTTTCTTCCTCTTCTAATAAGAGGGCTTCTCAGCTGTCTTTGCTGGACTGTAAGTGTACAGCTGGATGTGTTTGTGGTATCCAGTTCAGTTTCTGTCTTTGTATTCCCTGTTCTGACAGTTCTGATTCTGTCTGTTTTTCCCATTTTGTGACTTTTTCTCCTAGGTCTATCCATTTTAAATCTTCCTCTTTAGTTAAACTAACATGCGGTATTAGATTCGATTTGTAAAGTGAAAAGAACTCCTGGGGTAATGAACAGCTAACTACACTGTTCCCTTTCATGTCCCAGTACAAATTACACAGTACTAATCTGTTTGCATGATTTTTAAACAATTCTTGTTCATATTCTTTGTCAGGACCTGGTGTATTACAATAATACAGAGTACAGTGCAACAGGTGTTGTATGTCAATGCAAAGGGAGGGGAACTTACTGATAGCTACATTCATTAACTCTTCAGTTACTGCTCCAGGGCCAGTCGTAACTAGGTCCTGGCTGTACCAGTAAAATGTCTCACCTTCCATTTGCACTGCAAAAATATTGGTCTGTCGCTGTGCTTCCATACCCTGCATGGTTGGAACTACTGCTATGCCTAATAGTTGCATAAGATCTCTGCCCAAAAGGTTCACTGGGCATTTTGCAGAAACAACAATTTTGCTTTTCTGGGTTAATCCTGAAACAGGATCTGTTATTGTAATGTTGTGGGAGAGAGGCTCCCAATACAGCTGTCCCTTAGCTGTTTTTACTAGTATAAAGTCATGTGATTCTGAATTTTCTGGTAGTTTGGAGGGGTGTATCATGGTTCGTGATGCCCCTGAATCGCACAAGAATTTGACTTCCCTCCCTTCTACCAGGAGTGTCACTTCTGGTTTTGTGTCAGCCAAATAGAGTTCTAAACTCAATAAGGCTAGGTCTAATATTTCATTTTCTTCACTATCGGTAGCTTCCTGCACTTCCTCTATTAGCACATTCTCTGCTCCTTCTATCACATTGTCATTTGTCCTTTCCCTATTATTCCTATCTAGTGATTCTTGACTTTCATATAGTCAGTCCTCACCCTCATCATTTTTGTCTTCCACTGCTGCCTTCTTATTTTTCCTGCAATCCCTTGTCATGTGTCCTTTTTTCCCGCATTTAAAGCACTCACCTCTTTTCTTTCTCCCTTCAAAGTCCTCTGATCGCTGATCAGATTGTTTGTTTCCTTGAGCATTCTTTTTGCCCTTTTGTCCGGACTGTACTAAATAAACTTCTCCATCTTCCACAGCAAATACTTGGGCTTTCTGTTTCTTTTTATTGTTAAAATGCCTTTCGGCATGTCTAGCATATTCAAGCAGTGATTGTAATCTGCTTGTACGATGGTCTACCATGTGTTTAGTAATGAAACTACTTATGGGTGCAGTACTGCCTTTCAAAAATGCATTCTTGAACTGCTGCTCATATAGGGAATCTTGTGTCTGATCTTCAGGCACTTGCATTCCACAGTGATTGTTAAAACATTCTAATAATCTGGAAAAATATCTATCAACAGTTTCACTTTCTTGTTGGATGCATTGATTAATGTAAGTCCAGTCTGCCCTAGCGTTCCATTTCTCAGAAATTCGGTCTGTCAGACCTTTCACTCTGTTGTCTAGTTCTGCGCTGCTATGTGGGAGGGGCCTAAGTGCAGCGTCACAGGGATTCCAGTTGCCACTGATCATGTGCCAATCTGGACCTACTATTTGTCTGACCACTTTTTCTACTTCCTCTCCGTTTAAGTGATAACTTAATCTCATGCCCTGTAAGTCTTCTAAGAACTTTCTAAAATTAACTTTTGGATGGGGAATTCCCTCTGTGGCTTTCCGGATATCTTCCGGTGTCCACGGTCTGCATACTAAGAGAGTTGGGTTCTGCCCTTCTTGTCCTGCCTGAGGATTTGGTACTTCTATGAGTGGGCATATCTCTTCTTCACTCATAGCCCGTGAATTTCCATTCATTTGATATAATTCAATATCCCCTTTTAAATTACGTGCTCGAGACGTGGTCTCGATAGGATCTCTAACAAACGGTAGTGGTTTTATAGGAACAACTGGATATCGTGGAGGTGGGTCAGTTTGTTCTTTTGCTTCATATTCCGGTAAGGGAACTGGTAAGGGAACCGAAACCAGAGTGGGCGGAGGGGCCGATGCTATAACCAAGTTATTATCCTCTTTGTCTAGAAACATTGCTTTTGAATTTTTATTCTTTTGTTCTCTTCGGTTTGCTTCCTCAATCCACCTGTGCCTGAGGAACTCCTTATTTACGCTGTTTTTTAACCCGACCTTTAGAATCGGTTTTTAACTGTCTGTCTAATAAGTTTGATAAGCGAGGACCTTTCTAGTTATCCATCAAATTCATATTTATGAACCCATTTAGTATAATATTTAACGTTGTCAGTGCACTGTGATTGCATATATTTTGCGTCTTTGGTTAACAGTGGGCTTTGGGGTCTTTTCGTTTTTGTGCACGTATTACCCATTTTGTTCTAACCTTTTTAAATGTTACGTAACCCTTTTGTTTTTAATATGGTACCACCAAGTGTTTACAGTCTCTTCAGACTACCTGCCTACTTATTCTGTTTCTCTGATCTATGACAAGATAGCAATATTTCTGTCCCTAAATTTTAAAAATTCTTACAGAAAAAATACAATCAAGTCCCTGATCTAAAACAGAAAAAAGTAGATTCACCTTACCTGAGCCTCAGCGATTGGTCACTCACTGTTCAAATGGAACCCGCCTTCAGTCGTAGATCAGAAAAGTGGCTGGCCTCTTTTGCATGACAATTCAGTCAGAGGTCTTTCAATGAAGAAGATCCGATGTGGTATCTTCCCTGCGCAGTTTCATGCCACCTGGCCCATCTGATCCCAGGCTAAACGAGGGTTTCCGGCTCCAAAGGACCAAAAAATGTTAGAGAAAAATACTTTAAAAAGACCAAAAGCATAAGGTTCAGTTCAGGTATCTTTATTCTTGCGCAAGGAGACAAAAATGCAGTTACAGAGTTTGTCTGACTAAATCAGGAAGTGTCACAGTTATTATACCTTTCTTTCAAGACATTGCCCACTACGACTGACGTAGCAGGTCACCAGTTCACAATTCTGTTACTTTACAGATATTTCTCATGTTTCTAGCTGACTCTTCAAAGTTTAAAAAAGATTTTTCAGTAAATAGGATGGCCTTGACGACCACCGGTCAATTATAACTTTCTTGCTATGTGATGTTACAAGTCTAGGTGCTATGGCTAATTTAAGCACAATGCAAGTACAGATTTCTGAAGCAGTTTATTGTTCATAATATCTAACTATCTTGCAGCTTGTGCACTTTTTCATCAACACGAACAGAGCTTATTGTCTATAATGAATGGATCTACAGAAATTATTATTATTCTCTATTTAATTTCCTGACCTAGCAGAAAATCACCTGCTTTCCAGTACATTTCCAAGGCATAAACATGTATTTTGCTGTGCTAGCAAACTAGGTCAGAGTGCATCTTGCAGTGTCAGAAAGCACAATTTCAGAAAAGCATATTTTCAGTTTCAAATAAAACTAATGCTGCATATAGAATAAAAACGTGTTAATCTTCCCTTATTAAAATAAGCATTGCACACATATGTTAAATACATATTTTTCTAACAGTGGGATATTGCCAAATGTTGTTTTATATTCTATCCATGCCATACTTAGATTCTTCCCCTTTTTACAATTCTCCATTATAACTTTATTTAACAACAAATGATCCTTTGTTCCTAGGAATTTCTTTTGTTACCCTTTTGCTGTATTACCATGATTGAGTTTTTTTCTAAATGACCAGAAACTCTGTCAGCATTAATTCCAGTATATAGTTTATACATCACTGGAAGGCAAGTTATTGGTCTATAGTTTTTGGGATAGCTTGCAGGTTCACTCTTAAGAAGGAGCATTGTTTTTCCTGTCGTTAACCAGGTTAGTGTTCAGGGGCTCATATAAGTAGTTCTTACTCAGAGCTAAATCTTCATACAAAGATGTTAATTCTTTTAGTCAGAAGTTAGGTACTACATCTGCTAATGGGTTTTTCCATTTAGGATCTTTTCTTAATTCTGTTTCATTTCTCTGTCTATTACTTCTTCCCATTTCATATCCTGTACATTTAAACTTCTTACTGTTTCTATTACTTCTTCTGTCCATTTAGCATCTTTGTTATGTTCCATAGGGTCCTCATAGATATTTCCCCAAAATGTGTCTACTTCCTCGATATAAAACCTTTTGGATAATCAATGAATTGTTTATTTTGTACTTTTTCTTTATATGTATAAGCATATTTTCTAAGTTTTTCTGCATGTGCTGATGCTTTTAGTTTATTATTTGTGATAATGTACGATAGATCCTGCTCTGTTCCAATACTGCATGCAGCTTTTATCACATCTATCTTTCCAAGTATTGTTGTTGCTCTGTTCCTTCTTCTATACTCATGTAAAAGTGACACTTCTTGGCTTAAACTCCTTTACAGTTTACTCTATTTGATATTTCCATGGTGGCATTTGATTTCGCCCTTCCTTTCCCTTATTGCCTGTATATTTGTGATAAGACTTTATTTGTTATTAATTTAGGTGGACAGTAATATATCCTATTTAGTTCTGCCATGTGAATTCCTGTTAATCATCTTGATTACTGCATTCATTTCTTTTATCAGACATCTAACATTTTGGGTCTTATTAACTTTCTGTAATCTATTAATTTCATCTGTCTTAATATGTCTGTCCATCTCTATTCAATCGATCAATTCTTCCCTTAGATCTTTTTCTTCTAAACTGAGGGTGCATTTTTTATTCTGTCTTTCCTGCAGACATTCTACAGAAGGTTCCATAACATCTTCCTTTGACATATTCTCTTCACCTGCATCCTGTGTCATCCATTACTCTTTCATATGGAAACTCACTAGCCTATCACTCCACAGGATTGACTACATCAGAGTTGCCTCAGTTTCCTGGTCCGTCCCTTGCTGTGCAACTGCAACTGAACTTCTGTACTAGATTTCCACCGAAGACTCCATAGTATGTTCATGTGGCAACTGATCAGATGCTTCGGTTCCTTAATTTGGGGACTCATTATTCCATCATGCTGTGATGTTACCAGAGTTATAGTTTCTACACTAAATCCTTCACTTTGTAGGCATTCTATAACTTCAGCTTCTATTTGTTTAACTTCTACTTTACTAATCTTCTGTTTTATGTTCCTCCTTTGAGATCTTATTTTTGGTATTGTAAAAAGAGTTTTTTCATATTGATTAGTCTTGCTTTCTCCTTTGCATAAATATTGAACCATATCATATCTGCCCTTTTGTCTCTCCCATGTCCAGGTTCATTTTTTATACCTTTTAAAAATCTTTAGGTTTTGTTCTTTATATTTTGACACTTCCTCAGTCACTTCTTTTTCTAAATGGCCCAAGGTTTCTTGGCATATATAACATTTTTCACAAATTTGTTGTAATAATGAACACAAACTTGCATTTGAAACTTTTGACATCTTTTCTTGCACAAGTATTTTTCTTTCATCTAATCTCTCTCTTAATGTTTTTGGATATCTTTTATCCTCAATAATTCACTCTATCATCTTTATGGATCTGTTTTGGCCTGTCAGGTTTTGTGTTTTTTGTGGACTACTACTTCTTTCTACAATAGAGGGCCATCCTCTCCCTGGGTCTGGCCTACTTCCATTGTAGGAATGCTTCTATGCTTTGAGGATTCTACACTGTCATTTTTTTCATTCCTGGCACCAGTGCACTTATGAGGATTTGGAAGTTTTTTATCCTAGGACTTGCGTACCTAGCTGTCTTTTAACTTACTTCTGTCCATGATATATTCAGTGTATGTATCAGTGCTGTCTTGGTAAGATATTGTAAAAACAGGCTCCACCTCAATAAGGTACTCACCGAGACTTGAGGATGAGTTCAATTCCAGTGATACTACTTTCCTTTGCTTTTTAATTTTTACATCTTTCCATTTAGACTGCTGTCATCTTAGTGAGATTTTGGTAAAACAAGATCCATCCCATGAAGGTACTCCCCAAGACGTGAGGATGAATTCATTTCCAGCATAACTACTCTCCTTCTGTTGCTTATTCCATCTCTCCATTGGGACCCCTCAGTTCTCTATTTGGACCCTTTATTCTCTATCTTAATTATTCCAGATCTTTTGGGTTTCTAATACCATGACAGGAATGGGCCCCATTCCTCAGTCAAAGTATGATTAAAGTTCATGAAATTAGTATTGTTTCAATCTTTGATGTCAGCCAGAAGTGCTCTTCACAGCAATGGCAATGTGCCCAGTAATGACTCTGCAATTTGTACTGAGTTACATGTACTGGTAACATATCTAAATATGATTGCAGATCATACGTGTACGTAGCCCACTATCTCAGGCTGCCAATATTAACCTTTCATCTTGTGGTTTGAATTCACCTCTTCTTAACCATTCTTGCATTCAGTCTTGATCAACATGAGGTCCTTCCAGGAGTTTTCTATACTTGCAACTATATTTATGCATTTTCCACATTTCTTGCCTACTTCATCTTATATTCTTTCTTTTGTTTTTTGGAACATTCAGTTGCTGCTTGATTTTTATCTACTTATGTTTTGATTTCCTTTCCCGTTTGACACTGATATGCTTCTGCTAGACTAATAAGGGAAATCATCATAGATTTATTCTGCTCATGTTTTAGTACTTTAACTATGTTTGGGTCTTGTGAGGTCAGCAGATCCCCTATGTATGCAATCCCATGATTGCAGATCTATACATGTAATCAATTTCAAGGAGGCCCATACCTTCCTTGGAACGGGTAATATATAATCTTGGCATGCACTGATATTTATAAATCATTTAATGAGCATGAAGCATCTTTCTGGTTTTCCTGTCTAATCTATGCAACACCTTTTGGGGCCAGTCAATCACTCCAAAACTGTAACTTAGGACAGGAAGAGCAAATTGGTTTACAACTTGGATTTTGTTCCAAGATGTTAACTCTGTTTTCAGGATTAATTTAAGTCTTCTAAAAATATTCCTTACTAAGTTTTGCTCGCCTTTTTTCATGTTTTATTGTTGATCCTTCATCAATTCCCACATATTTATACACTCCCTCTTGCTCAAGTTCCTTTATATCACATTCTTGTCCCAAACTGATGCCTTCTTGGTGCTGTAGTTTTCCTGCTTTAAAGGTTGCTTTTACACGTTCATCAATATCAAATGACATTCTTATATCATCTGAAAAAGTTTTGACTACTTGGAGTTGTGCTTTCAGGTCCTCATCTGAAGAGCTGTAGAGTTTTAAATCATCAACAAAGAAAAGATGAGAAGTCTTTACAATTTGCTGCTTTCTGGGAGCCAAATTATAGCTATGACCTAATCTGTTAAGCAGACAGCTTAACAGGTTAAGGGCAAGTCAAAAGAGCAACAATGACAGAGAGTCACCCTGGAATATCCCCTTTTAGATTTTTATCCCCGGAATAATAATTTGTCCTTTATCATGGCTTAACTGCAAAGTAGTTTGCCACTATCTCATGGTCGCTGTGATGTAGTTTATCAGTGCACAGGGTGTGTCTTACACATTTTTAAGCACTCATTTATCCAGGTCTATATTACAACACAGAAGACACTGAACATCAAATGGCTTAAAGGCCAAAAATGCTGGACCTCAAAGTCACTATTGTGGGTGTCTGCATGCACCCCCTCCCGCTAATTATATATATCAACTCCGAGATCGTACTATAGTGAGGAAAGGGCAAATATTCCGATCTTCACTGTACTGTGATCTCACAAAAAGCACATTGTTGAACGGAATTTCTGACGTTAAGGTCATTAAGCCTCTTTGATTTCATAATGGGAACCCTTTTATTAATGAATGTGGGATACTGTCAGTATTTTTTTTTGTAGTCAATCTATGGCATATTTAGATTCTTCCCCTTTTTACAGTTCTCCACTATGGCTTTATTTAGCAAAAAATGATTCTTTGTTCCATATGACTTTCTTTTATTGCCCTTTTGTTCTATTGGCATAATTGAGTTTTCTTCTAAATGACTATAAACTCTGTCAGCATCAGTTCATGTGTATAGTTTATACATCATCGGAAGGCAAGTTATCGGTCTATAATTTTAGGGGTAGCTTGCAGGTTTACTCTTAAGTAGGAGCCTTGTTTTTCTTGTTGTTAGCCAGGTTGGTGACTGTTTGGGGTGTGCATATAAATATTTCTTACTCATGGCTAAATCTTCATGCAAAGATGTTAATACTTTTAACCAGAAGTTAGGTACTGCATCTGGGCCTGGTGTTTTCCAATTAGAGTATTTTCTTAACTTTGTTTCAATCTGTTACTTCATCTCACTTCATATCCTGTACCTTTGGACTTCTTATTCTTTCTTTCTTTTACTTCTTCTATCCATTTAGCATCTTTGTTATGTTCCACGGGATCTTCATAAATACTTCTCCAAAATGTATCTATTTCTTTTTTTTTTTTGGTGGTCTTTAAATTCCTTTTACCTTGTTTCCCAATTCTCTATAAAACCTTTTTGGGTCATCAATGAATTGCTTATTTTGTACTTTTCCTTTATATTTATCTGCATATCTTCTAAGTTTTTCCACCTGTGCTGATATTTTTAGTTTGTTATTTGCGATAGTGCGTGATAGATACTGGTCTGTTCTAATACTGTGCATTGCTTTTATCACATATATCTTTCTGATGATTTTTGCTGATCTATTCCCTCTTCTATACTCTTCTAACAGTGACACTTCTTGTCTTAATTACTTTATAGTTTTTTCTCTTCAATACTTCCATGATGGTATTCAATTTCTCCCCTTCCTTTCCCTTACTACCATGTGTTCTTGTGTTAGAGCTTTATCTGTTATTAATTTAGTTGCACAGTAATATTTCCTGTTTACTTTTGTTATATCGCATGGATCTCTATGGACATTCCTAATTATTGTGTTCATAGGTTCATAGGTGTGTTCTAGGCTAACAGCCCTGGAGCCTATATAAGCCTAGCCCAAGAAGATTCCCTGGCATCATGCCACCCAAAGTTAGTTCCCAGTGCCTCTGTCAAGCAAGGCCACTGAAGTGATCCCAGGGGTGAACTTCCTATTGCCCACCCACTCGTCAAGATTTCTCTTAAAGAGGGCCAGTGAAGTGCTCTGCTTTACGTGAATGGGAAGTTTGTTCTACAGTATGGGAAGTCTCTGGGTTAGGAACCTGTTCCTCCAGCATGTTCTGTTTATTGTGGTAATGAGGTTAAGGTCTCTGGAGTGTGTGGCACGGAGGGATTGGGATTTCTTTAGGTGTAGCATATCTAGCAGCTCTGGGTCAGACATGGCTTTGTAGATCAAGCAGAGATTGTCTCTAAGTAGGTGATAAGAGATAGAGTATAGCTGGAGTTTTTTTGAGTCTGTCCATATAGGGCATGTGTCTAAGGCCTAAGATCCTCTTATTGAGGTATTTTTGTGGCCTTTCCAGTTGTTGTAGGTGTCTAGTGAGGTACAAACTAAATAGGGTGTTGTATTCTATAATAGGTCTAATGAGGGATGAGTAGAGAGAGAGGGATTATGACCTCTTTCGCCCTGGATGAGAAACCTTTTGTAATAAGATGTGCGACATAGAAGGACTTTCCGACTACAGTGGCAAAGTGTTTATCAATGGAGAGGTTGCTGTCAATCTGTGTCCCCAGGTATCTTATCACACCTTCAGTGTTTAGTGGACTACCGCCTATGTGGTAGTTCATGGGCACCGATTTTTTCCCAAAGGGAATGATAATGCACTTTTTGGCACTGAGCTTAAGGCCATGGTTCTGGCACCAGTCATTGGTGTCAGTGAGGCCTTTTTGTAGAATGTCTACATCAGTTGGGGAATCAATAATGGCTCCCAGTTTGCAATCGTCTGCAAACTTGGTCAGCCAGAGTCCCTTTGTGGTGGCTTGAACTTCAGAGAAGTAGATGCCAAACAGGAGAGGACCTAGGACCGATCTCTGTGGGACACCACTTGTAACTGGTCAATAGTCAGATTTGGAGTCCGCTACTTTCACAGTGTGGGTTCTATCAGTGAGCCAGTTGATAACCCATCTTATTACACAGGGGTTTATGCCTAGTGTAGTGAGTCTATCTATGATTCCTAAGTGAGGGATGGTGTCGAAGGCCTTGGCAAGATCTAGGTAGGCTGTGTGAACTACTTTGCCCTCATCCACAGCTCTGGTGACAGACTCGAAAAAGTCTATCAGGTTGAGCAGGCATGATCTACCTTTCACAAACCCATACTGGGTGGGGTCCAGAGTTTGGAGATTCCCTATGTCCTTATTTATAAGGTACATGACGATGCGCTCCATAGCCTTACATATCAGACTCATCAGGCTAATGGGGCGGTAGTTCTCAGGGTCTGTAGTTGCTCCCACTTTGTGGAGTGGGATGACCATAGCAGTGCACCATTTGGTAGGAACAAATTCTGAAATGAGGCTGTGATTGAACAGGGTACTCAGGTGTGGTGGCAGTTCACTTTGCAATTCATGTAGAACACTGCCAGGGATATTATCAGGTCCTATGGAAGCTGTATTCTTGGCTTTGGACAGTGCATTTTTTTACCTGTGTAGCCATGATAATAGGGACTTGGGATTCCTCAGGTATTGTGATAGACCCTTTAGGGGGTGAAAAGGGGGTAAAGTTCGCACTGAACCTGTCATCCAATATGTTGGCAATATCAGTTGGTTCTGTATATGTATTGCCATTGTGCTGTAACTCAGAGCAGATCTGAGTATTGCCATGTAGATTCTTGACATAACTATAGAATGCCTTGTGGCTGTCTTTAGAATCTGCAGCAATTTTGTTTTCATAGCCAGCTTTAGAGGATTTGATGATGGATTTCAGTTTTTCCAGTCTTGGGACTTCACCGTTTTCTGCAACAGTTTTTTTCCTTCTGTTGTAGAGTTTATTTATGGTGGGGGACCACCAGATTGGCTTCCTTTTTTTGGAAGACAGCGTCTTGGTTCTGTTATGTATGGCCCGTTCCATGCACCTGTGTATGTGCTCATACAGTGCATAGGTGTATGATTCAGCAGTCATGCACCTATTTTCCATTTGCATGGGTGTCGTGAAATTAGCCACCTCTATTTTTAGAAGCCCAAAGTTGGCTTTGGAGAAGTTTATTACAGTGATTTCCTTTAGGGGGGTGAGGGTGATATGTGGATATCCATGGTGATTAGCCTGTGACCAGGGAGGAGTTGATTAGTGGTGGTGTAGAGCAATGGTCACCCATGTTAGTAATGACCAGGTCAAGGATGTTTCTACCCCTGGTGGGGGTAAGAATGAGTTGGTCCAGGGCATTGGAAGTAATGAATTCCAGAAAACATTGAGCAAGTGTGTTGGTACATGAGTAATTTTCCCAGTTAATGGCAGGGTAGTTAAAGTCTCCCAGTATAAGGGTATTGGGTTGTACCTTAATATTTTCCAGTGTATTTAGGAATGTGGAGTGGGAGTCTTGGGACATGGTGGGGGATCTATATCAAACTTCTGACTTTTTGGGTTTTATTAACCTTCTGCAGTCTATTTCTTTCATTAATCTTAATATGTCTATCTTTATTAAATCAAGCAACTCTTCTATTAGCTTATTTTCCTGTAAACTGAGGACACATTTTTTTGTTCTCCTTTCCCTGCTGTCATTCTGTAGAAAATTCTATAGCATCTTCCTGTAACACATTCTCTTCAGTGTCATTCTAACAGCTTAAACTAGAATTCAACACAAATGTCAACTTTTTCTTCTAAAAACGTGATGTCCCTTCCCCATAATCCAGCATTAAAAGTGTCACATACAGAAAAGCATCATTTAATAAGTATTTAATTTGTATTATGCCTGAGGTTGTTTCTGTTTGCCTTTTTGTGAAATCCAACTTACTGTTTCCTATATTTGTCTCATTATCTGTTACCAGTGATGTAGCTAGGGTGGGATGAAGGGGGCAGCCGCTTTAGACAAAAAGTACTAGGGGGAGCAATCGGTTGATGACGGCTGGTCTTCAGTGCATTATCGGCATTTAGTCTGCAGTGGATTAATGCATTTGCAGTCTGACCTGAAGCACCGTAGCTACAAAAGCTAGTTTAAAAGGAAGGAAAGAAGGAAGGGACATTTTCTGTTGAAACAGGGGACCTTTTTGTGCTCCTCGAGTTAGAGTTTAGGGGGAAGCTGGATAGGGGGACTGCACAGGGCACCAATTAGGTTAGGTCATTGATTCTAACTACAGAAACATTTTTAAAAAAATGACATTTAATCATGAGTAATTAAATGTGCCTTATCAGTCACAGATTACCAGCGTCATACCTCAGACAAATAATGTAGCGCAGAGCTACAGCTGAGTTTGAAAAAAAAAAGGGTTTCAGGCTTAGTTTTCAGATGTAAATAAACAAGAAAAGAACAGTTATTCAGTTACGTTTATCTGTATTATACACACACACATTAACAATAAACTAAAGAAGCAAAGTAATAAGAAACAAAAGCTGATGCTGACAGAAAAAGTAGGGAAACAGCAGTGTGGAGTAAGAGAGAACCACAATAAATGATTATCTCATCACAAGGTTGTATTTCTGTCCGAATAAAGTGACATCAAAGAAGCAAATGCTTTGACTGTAAAACAAGTGAGAAAATCCTTCTACATAGTGCAACTTATAAGTAAGACCATGGCATCCAGATCTAAGCAGATCATAGTACCACTATATTCAGCCCTTATTAGAACAATAATCAAGTGGAATGCACGCTTCAGCTTGTACCTGACCAGCAACAACTGGAGTGACCACAGAGCTTCCTCACTAAAAGACTACAGGGTGTAAATAATATGTCATATGCGCATTGCCTCAAAGCCCTGTCCCTGTACGTGGTCTCCTACAGACAACTGAGGGCGATGTATACTTAACCTCCAAGGCATTCTCTGATCCAGCCCTGATGGATCTAATACAGATTTGCAAAACAAACAGCACTAGAATTGCTTGATCTAAAGATCTAAACCTCGACTTTGACATAAACATAACATGTTGGAGGCATAAGTATGTGTATGAGAGATTACCCCTTCTCTGGAACAGACTCCACATTCATGTGAAACAGAGTTCCCCCCCATGCCTATTCAAACACATTTGGGACCAATGGTTGGGAAATCACAAATTCACCTCTGGCTTGTCACCTGTATCCTTTATGGACAAGGACAGTTTGTAGTTGCACTACGTCACAGGCATATACCAAAGCTGTTCTAGACCATGGGCATTGATACTTGGGAAATTTGGGGCATGAATGACCAGGCTGAAAAAGGCTCTAGGGCTGCTAGCCTAGTAACCTCCTATGAACCACCCAGAATCCTAAAAGCATACAGCATGGCACCTCTTTCATTTCATTATGTGGTGTAACTAATTAGAAAATAATTATAACCATTTACTTTCATACACAGACATGAATATTGCAGGAAAGTTCAACAGAAAATGAAAAAAACATTTTCAGTTTATAGATGTGATTCTTCTTTAACGGTATTATAGTCCGTTACATAAGTGTTTCTATAGTGCGGTGGTGGTGCTGCGGTAGCATTGTCGCCTCACAGTAAGACGTTGTCCTGTTCGATTCTCAGCTAGAGCATCTTCTGTGTGGAGACATGCGTGAATGGGCGTACCTTCACTGAAGGTTGTGTGTCAGGGCCGGCAACTTGGCACGTAAAAATCTACTGCCAATCATTAGCAGACAGGAGTTCCACTGTGGTGACCCCTAACCAGGAAAAGCTGAAAGACATAACAACATAAGTGTTTCTATGTCTCATACTTTTCAGCCACATTTACAGCAAAGTCATAATGGCACAGGCAATATTGCACCTTGCCACTGGCATTTGTTGGTATAATGGTTAAGGTGTTAACCTCACAGGCACAAGAAGCAGGGTTTGATACTCACCTTTGGAAAGGAAATTGTCTAGGCTTAAAACGTCCCACAAGGGCAGCTAGACTAGTACTTAACTATGGACCTATGAACCTAAGTTACATTATTAGGTCGAGCTATGTTGCATGGCAAATTCATGAAATGGGCATGACTCTGAGATGCAAGCCATGATTCTCTGGTATGAAACCCTCTATATGACTATGGTTTCCAATGACAGTGCTTCTGGCAGGGTGCCATGCTGGTGCTCTACAGAATCTTCCTTTATTTGTTACATAGAGACCTTTGGGGGTGCCTACTTGGTAACTCATATTAGGGTCCCCAGTATAAGGTCATTGTCTCACATGGGCTGTTAATGATGTTATAGACATATCTCATTCTAGTGTGCAGTGCAAGCATCACTATAGTGATCTGTGGAGGTGCCATATAGACCTTCTTAACTGATGGGAAGAAGAGGTCAGGATGAGGGGACCTGAGATATTTTTTCTGTGTGACTTTTGGTTCTATAATTCATTTTTTTTCTCTCCTACCAGTGCAGACTGTACAGTAATCATTTTTCTCTTTTAGCTACTTCTCAGGAAGCCAATGCAGACAATAATCATCTTTCCCAGAAGAGAATACTCTGCCTTCCCGGTGCAGGTGTGAATACAACTGGCAATTGTCATATAATTGAAATGTAGTTATTCCTACCTCAGTATTTTTGAAGTGTATCAATATTTCATAACAGCATATGTATATGTATATATATATATATATATATATATATATATATATATATATATATATATATCAGAAAAGTTACCATTAGGAAATGATTCATGCTGTATTTTTACTAGCCTGCAATGTGTTTTAGATAGTGTATGGCACTCTACCTAGTTTGGTAATATGTCTGCTAATGGGTTTATGCCATTGCTGATTTGACGGGGATACATTACATGATTCATGGCAAAAGGCAGTGGGCTATATACCCACATAATTTCATAAGTGTAGTGCTTTATACATTTAGTACATGGCGCAAATGGTCATAAGCACTTTGGTTAGTACACCCTTCATTATTTGCTCAGTAAAGTCAAGTAACATGTCAGCATGTATAACTAGATAGGCATTAGTCAGCTGCACTTCTCACTTGGGGTTTATAAAAGTTGTTATGGCATATTGTCATGTTTATACAATTATCATACTGCATTTCAAGTGATGTCTCCTCTTTTGTCTCCTTCTTTGTCTCTGTCCTTTCTTTTTCATTTATTTTGCTAATTTTGTTATGTTATTTCTCTCTTTTTATTTTGCATTTCTGTACAACAGCTGGCATGACAGTGTCAGTGTCTTTGCCATGTGCCACAAGGTCGCACAGAGAAGCACCACAAGTGACACCTGGGCCTGTGCCAGCTTCACAAGTCTGAAGCAGTGTTGTTCTCACTGGTGGATCTTCCAGAGTTAATTATGTCATCCACATGTAGCTGGCTTAAGTGGTGGTGGTGGTAGGGTCTCATGGACTAGCGCATTGAAGCCCATGTTCGCTACCTGGAAAGACTCTTCTTGCGATTTACAGAATCACATCAATGCCTACCACTGGCAGTACCATCAGAGCTACAACTATTGGTGAAGAAGCTCAAGGTGATGTCTGACTTTCCATTAGGTATGACATGAGCAGAACAGTAAAGGAAGACAATATTCCCTGTATCTCACATCCTGGTATTCCTTTTGCTTTTGTGTCTTTGTCCTCTTGTCCAGTCCTGCCCATAACCATTGTCTTCCCTTTGTTTGTTTGCTGTTTAAAATTCTGGTGTCATTCCCTTCCTCGGATGTCAGCATCTACTCAGTCAGTCGTGTCTTTGTTGTGTGTTTGTATATTTGCTGCTGCTATCTAATCTCATCCTCTTAAGATGCCATCACCTTCCATTATGTGTTTCCCCACCTTACCTTCTTTGAAAAGAGAAAATGGGCATATGTCCCACAAACAAATTTTTATACTTCCTTTTCCTTCAGCATCCTTTTCATTCCTTATTACTTAACTGTATTTACTTCCCTCTGCTTGTTTTGCCCTTTTCCTTTTGATTTATAGTTCCATTTCCACCCCTTCTTCTAGTAAAAAATAGATTTAAAGGGTAGCTACTTTTCTCATCTTGCCATGTTTGTGTGGGCATGAATACTCTGAAGTGACTACATGCTTTACATTCATCAGTTATCACATTATACAGACTCTGCTGCAGCCTTTTCTACCTCTCCCCTGGCCCTGCACTGGCCAGAGTACGGATTGCTAATTAGTTGATGCTTCAATTCTGAGTTTTCACATTGTTAATCGATAAAGAACTCTGAGCCACACTGCACCCAGAAGGTAAGCTGTGGCTGACTCATCACCATCACGGTGACCACTTTCTGAATCTCTGGGTGAGTGTGTCAAAGGTGTAAGCCATAAAATTACTTACTACTAATGCAGTAAAAGATTTAAATTCACAGGATACAAGGTAAGATAAATTAATACCAAAATTGGGTTAGCAATCACTTGACTCATCAGTAGGATTCTAATTAAAACGTAGGAAAGCAACTAAGGAAGCTCTCCCCAGAGCAAAGAATGCATCGTACTTTAAAATGTTATGAATGAAGATGCTGAAGGAAATTAGATATGAAATATAATATACTACAAATGAACAGCATTTGAGATATGAGCTATAAAATTTGGTGGATTTAATTAAATTGCTGCCTTCACTGTAGCTGAATCATATTTTTAATGTTTTCAGTTAAAATGTAATTGAACATGCGGTACCTGTCTTTACTTTAGATTATGGTCTTATTTGACCTTTGCTGTCGCTGCTCTAATTTCCAGCATTACATATCTCATGCCTGTGCTGTCAGATGTGAAATGCATGTGACTTATACTGAGTGCAACAAGTTTTAAAAAATGAGGCACAACATTCCCTAGCATTTACAATGACATTAATATGCATAATGCACATTGCATGGCATTTTAAAGCAGCAATGTTCTTAAGCCTCTTATTAAGTACATTTTCATTTTATTTTTTATATTGTCAAAGTTCTTAAAATGTAAGTGTGTTGCTGAAGGAACACTGCATGCTAATTATGCACCATTCTCAGCTGTTTGATTTACAAATGTCTTTCTTCATTGCATTGAGATGCTTCATGATAAATCCCCCCACAGATTCTAAACTCACACTCCTAAAGCTTCACTAATCACATGAACTCCAAGCTTACTACTACTAATATGTGCATGTGCCCCCACACGAAAATAGTAAACAGGATGTGCTTGGAATATCATACCATATATTTTCAAGTCGCATTTCTTTTTTTGTTTTTGTTTCTGGCAAACTACATTTTATTTATTTTTTTATTAAAGGATGATCAAGCACAGAAGCTTTATTTATAAAAGATATAGGGAGAGGACCCAGTGGAGTTCTGTCGTAGATAAATAATGCAAGTGTTAATTTGCATGCTTGCACTTTGCATGATTTATCTCTGCAGCCAGTATGTCCAAAGATTACACATCTGAAATGTGCTCTCCACAGAAGTCAAATTCTTTCTCTGCCTGTTCCATTATTTCCTGCCATTAAATAACTACAGAGTTCTATACTTCTTTCTACTTCTTTCAGCAGCATTAGATTACTGATGTCATGTATACAGTCTGGGCTTCTCCTTCCAGTTTTCCAACCCTTTAGTTGCATTATTTAGTGTTTCCAGAAATTCAAATGGCCCTTGTCATTTATTCAAAAACTTTTCTTTTGTGTGCAGAGCACCAGAAATAACACCTGTACTCCAGCTTTTAATTCCCTGGTGTGCAAATTTCTATTAATCAATGGTAGCTCGTTAACATTCAAAAACATGCACGCTGATTGGTCAGCCCAACCAGAGTGCCCATTGTAAATTGATCATATACCAATAGAAAAAAGCCAGTCGCCCAGACTTTGTTCTATTAATATATGCTAAGGATTCACAGTTTTCTTAGCTCAGAAATCGAGAGGTATATATGGAACACAGAGAAAATACAAGGAAAATCAGGTCTGTTATGCAAAACTAAAGAAACATATCTGATTTTCCTTGTATTTTTAGCCTGTCTGTCTCATACCTCTAAGCTGTCTAGATTACACCATTTGTTTTTTTTGAAAAAAAAAAAAGAAGCAACAAAGATCTTAATTGCTTTGTTGCTTGCTTTCCAAAGTACTGATGTACTGTGTAAGCATGGGAACACAAGTCCCATATATATATATGCAGTACATCAACAAAGCAATATAATATGGAAACAACACAGAGGAACAACACGGTGCAATTATACAAAGATATTATTTAAGAAAAGTAAGTAATTTCTTTCTAAAATAATGTCATTGTATAATAGCAATAACCAACTCCTGGGTGTGGTATATTGAAGATTTACCCATGGTTGCCTTTGTTTAATCACTCAGGCTTCAGTCTCATGATTAAACCACACCAACCATGGGTAAATCATGAATATATCACAGCCACTCATCACTTATTGCTACTTTACAAACCCTTTGTGTAGCCTGGGCTTTTTCCACACTGGTCTGCAAGTTTCTATTATAAAGACTGTGTTGTGTAGCCTTGGGCTTTTTCCATGTGTTCCCCAAGTATATGCATCATCTTTCTCAGCCAGTCTTGTGTTCCAGGGCACTTTTAAATGAGATTTTATATTCTTCTTCCTAGGTTTCTGGCACTATCTAAGAGTCCACAAGGTGCCTGCCATATAATAACTCAAAACAGCTGAACCACATTAGAGCTTGTGGTGCTTCTCAAATGGAAAACAGGAAATACAGTATTAACTGGGCCCAGTTTTTACATTTGTTCTTAATAACTCTTTTCAGCATGTATTTTAGACTTTAGTTAAAAAAAAACACTAATTCATCTGTCTGTTGATAGTATAATGAAGTTTTTAATTGCTTGACTATAAAGCACTGGTACAGTTGTTGCATTATTCTGGTCGTAATTGCAGTCCACAGTCAATGAATATTTTGTTAGGTGACGCTACTCTGGAACATAATTAGACTAGCACTTTAGCTACAGGTTTAGCATTAGCCTTACATATGAGGATCACCTCAAGGTCCTTAGCTGCATAGTAAAAATGAAACCCCTTGCTGGATTACACCAATGACTAACAAAGCCCATAGTAATATATTCAACTGGCACCTCTGTGACAGGTATTGGGATTGAGGTGATTTTAAAGTCTGGGTTAGGGGCAGTCTTATGGTACTCAGGGTCTTCAGTGAAGACTTTCTCAGCTCATTTCACTCTTCTGTGCCAGGAAAACCCTGATATAATCTGTGCTTTAGTCTTGACCATTCCTAAGTGTCTATCTAGTATATGTCCATGCGCTAACCTCATCCATAGGGTTTTTAATGTTTTGACACTAATAGCTAAAGTAATTGTTACTCCCTGTCTTACCCTGTACAGTTAATCAATTTGTAATGTAAGAAGTGGGAGTATTGTGTTTGCCTTCTTTCACTACAACTCATCTTTCCATATGGCTTACCTGGAAGTAAGAGAACTATGGAGCCTCTTCTAGGTCATGTCTCATAAGGTAGAGGGTACTGCCTCCTGTCATACCAACATAACCGCCAGAGGTCTTAGCGCCTAACCCTTCTGCTAATAAAGACAATTCATACCAGTTTCATCTACTGTCAGTTTCTATTTCTACATTATTCATTTTGCTTTTTTTTATTATGAAACTGACACATAGAGCTATCCATCTTTCTTCTGAAGTTCCTTTGTGTTTGCTCAACAGGAATACCAGTAACGTTCTGCTAAGTTTATCCTGTTTGTCAGGATACATTACCCTCACCTTCTCCCTTTAGTCTTCATATTGCACTCTGTCTCTCTCGCTGTGACTGAGCACCACATTCTGAATTTATTTTTCTTCTCTCATTTGCAAAGGATTTAGTTTCAGCTTTACATTCTAACTTTCTTACAGGCACTCTTACAAATGTGTCTGCTGTTTACCCGCAACCCTTTTTTCATGGCAGAATTTTACCAGTAGGCTTCCTCACTTATTGGGTCCCTTCCCACACAGAAAAGGAAGTCTATCAAAAGGAATATTTTCTTTCCTTTGCATCCAGAAGGTTAAATTGTGGTGCCTGCATCATGTTTATTCTTTTTAATACTACCACTTTGTGAATATCATAGCCTGCAGTTATTCACCAGATGTAGCTATCTTTCCAGCACTACCATCCATTCGAGGAAGCTTCTGCTGATGCCACTTCATCTGGCTTCTCTTACATGTGACACTCTTCCTCCTGCTGCCTTGGTGTCTGATGGATGGTGCACTGCAGCCACATGGTTGGTTTGACAATTCTGCTTCTGTATAATCATTCGGAGTGGTATGGCGCATGCTGCACTTGTCTTGTTGGTTGTCTGTTGGAAATACAGCCGGTATCCACTGGATGTATTCAGGCAATGAAACTGTGTCTTCATCAACCCAAACATTTTCAATGGTGCTCCTTGGATGGACACAGACAATGTTGCAATGCATCTCTTCCAGGCTTTAAGCATTACATATGGGGTTTATGTTCCAATGTTTCAGGAGAAGCCAACATCACCTAGAAAACACAACACAATCAATTTTTGTGAGGCTTAAGTACAAGTACATTATGTGCATGTTTTAGCTTGTTTATATGTACTTACTGATAGAATAGCTCTGTGGCAAACCACCACAGTGAAAACAGACACAGCAGCCATGTGTATGCCATATGTGGGAAGCATTTGAACTACCCAAGTAACACAGACACACATTGGAAACAATTCCCTGTGCATTGCAGACGACCTGGCAGTTCAAGGAGTTTCCAGTAGTATGCATCTGTCTCTGTTGACCTTGCAGAGCCTTTAATTTAGGGAGTTGCTTTACAGTGTAGAACCTGCACATAGGTACCTCTTCTGTAGTCCTGGGGAGCCAAAATGTGATGCTCCACATGCAGCAGAATAATACTATTAAGTGTCTATGAGGTACATGCCTTGTAATACCAAAAGTGTCTTCAACAGTTTACCGAAAGCCCCGTAGCTAAAACGTTGACAACTACACATGCTTCTGTACTTCTTCATAGACTCAGCTTGTGAGCAAAATGACTTTTGTACTTCAACTTAGAATCAGGTTGTGAGCAAAACTTTTCCAAACTCTTGCTAATATCACAATCAACTTTGCAGTAGGCTAGAATTTGCTCTTCCATTATAATGGAAGTTCAAGAAACTAGTCAAAATTCACTTCATGAATAACCGACTATGCTCCTGCATCACTCCTGGCTAATACTTCAATTCATTTCTATTAATTACTTAAAAACAAACCTAAACATCCAAGAATTCTGATGTATTACCTAATGTAACTTAAGACTGACAAACTAACAAATTAACACATTACCTACTTAAGACTGCAACACTAATTGCACATCCTGACTCTCTAGTGCTGATAGCAATCTATCCCAGGAATGTTGTGCTTTGTACTATCTTCAAAAGTAAATACCATAGAGTACTAATTATTATGTATGCTAGCTTATAAAATGTATTGCATGTCAAACTGTATTGCTCTATATATGGTTTGTCTGTAAACAAAAAACAAAAAACAAACAAAAAAAAAAAATTCTTTTGGAGCTTTTCTCCCCGGGCCTCCACTGAAAATGGACTTTGGATCCAGTTGGACTCTCCCGGTCAACAAATGTAAAATAAAATAAATATATAAATATAATATTGTAAGTCAGCAGCTGTCTGTAGCACTTCTGTTCTCCAGGTAAGTGTGCACAGCCCAGACAGCACTGATGGTGGATAATGCAACTAACTGTGGATGATGCTAAGTTGTAGATTGCTTAGTTGGTGCCCTAGGAAATCCCAAGGATATCATGCCCTCGACCAGGATTTAATGACACAGTGCCAAGGCATGCATGCGTGCGCATGTGTGTGCTTTAGCACAACAGGTTATTCAGCTGTATTGTGTTCACACTCCTTCCCCTGGTGAAGCTGAGTAGCTGGACAGTGCCAACACTCTCCTGCTTGGATAGATGAGCTTGCCACTGCTTCTGTCTGCCATCCCTCTATGATCATCTTTTCCATCATCGGGGCCACTAGTGAAAACTAGGTCATCTGGGGTGTAGTCAGGGCCAAGAACCTCTATAGTTAAGAGCCATTAATGACTGTCTTAATTTTTGAGGACTTTCTTTTTCATGCTTCAGAAATATTAATGCAGTAAAAATGCCAATTTGAGCATACAAATGTTTATTCCAGCTAAAACAAAGAATGATTCAAAACAGTTCCATTTCATGATATCTGACCACATGACCAGTTTCAGTTGGACCCCTAGTAAGATTTAAGACAACCATGACACACACACCTATATATATATATATATATATATATATATATATATATATATATATATATATGTATAAAACAACCTAAATATATAGCCTTTAGAGACCAATTCATAATTTAAAGACACAGTTCATTACTTTTGATAACACAATATTATCACATAAGTTTTTTTTCCAAAATAGTCAAAAACTATAATGTACAAAGATGAAAAACAGACTTGTACATTTAGAAATGGTCAAAGGGTCCTGCATAAAAAGTTCCATCTAACTTAATGCACAGTCATTATTTGTTTAACAATGCAATACAGCCTTCCTTAGTCAATCCTTTACGGTTTCACTTTATCAATTCTTGTAGATAAAGAGGCAGCACTAGGATACTTCCTTTTATGTTTAATGAAACATTAGTTCCCATCTGACATCTGTTGTCACTGTAGTGATCCAACATCCTATGTTAGAGATAGGATTGGATATCAGCTTTATATTAGAGCAAATCCTGTTAAATTTTTAACTATTCTAAAGTTCACATTCACTGTCTGGTCAACAGTATTGATATAAAAGTTATGCACATACATTCTCTAAATAAGAACATAAATGTGAGTATTGTGGACTTAATTTCTGAATATATATGTACAAGTTATTATTCATAAATGTCAATGACATTATGGATATAGGGCATGATGTTCTTGCTGTATTACAGCATCACTTTGGAGACATGGCTTTAGAAGCATCTTTTCAGATCTTTTTTTGGATCTTGCCATCAGCTGTGTCTTGGAGACTTTCCTTGATCACCTGCATCACCTTCCTTGGTATGTCATAGACCTACCCCTTCGGACTAGGGCTCCAAGCAGGAAATCCTTAGTGTAAGCAGTTAGAGTAAGCGTGTGGATAGGTGGTCAGGGTTTCCTGGTATAGTGCCATCTTGACCACTGTAGAGTTTCCTTTGACATGTCCTAAGTCTAAGTAGTAACTCTATGAATAGCATGGGCTGTCCACTGGGTTGTTAGAAGAGTTGGCTACAAGTCATGCGCATGGATGGATGGAGTCACTACTCCATCCAGATTCCAATGAGCATTACATAAGCATATGTCTGTAGCCTGGAGTCTTGAATCTTCACCAAGAACTGTTAGCCATTGGTTGTAAACTCCACCCTCTTAAAAGTATAGGCGACTTGTCATAATAGGTTCATAGGTTCATAGGTTGGTACTAGGCTATCAGCACAAGGGCCTATACAAGCCTAGCCATAACAATTCCCTGGCTATTTCTTCCCACAATATTTAATTCCCTGGACCCCTGTCTAGCAGGGTGACTGACGTGATCCCCGGGGTAAATTTCCTATCTCTCATCCAATTGTCAAGGTTCCTTTTGAAGAGGGCCAAAGAGGTGCTCTGCTTGACATGTATGGGCAGTCTACTTCAGAGTCTGGGGAGTCTCTGGGTCAGGAACATATCCCTACAGCATATTTTGTTCATTATGATGACAAGGTTTAGATCCCTGGAGCATGTGTTTCTGAGGGATTAGGATTTCTTTAAGTGTAGCACGTCCAACAGCTCTGTGTTTGACATGGCCTTGTATGTTAAGCAGAGATCATCTCTGAGTAGACGATATGCAACAGAGTATAGCTGGCATTTTTTTAGATGGTCAGCATAGAGCATCTGCTTTAGGCCTGTGATTCTTTTAGTGAGTTATTTCTGCGACCTTTCCAGTTGTTGCAGATGTCTTGAGAGGTGCATACCAAAATGGCGTGTTGTATTCTATAATGGGTCTAAAGAGGGATGAGTACAGTGGGACAATGACCTCCTTTTTTCTGGATGAAAAGCCCTTAGTGATGAGATGTGCCACATAGAAGGATTTCCTGACTGTTGCGGTGATGTGGTTATCGAAGGTGAGACCACTGTCCATCTGTGTCCCTAAGTCTCCATAAGCTCTACTTATCCCTCTGCCTGATTCCCTTGAGACTGGGTTCACTAACTCCATTTATCCTTCTGCCTGATTCCTTTGAGATTATGTTCATTAACTCCACTTATCCATCTTCCTGATTCCTTTGAGATGGGATTCACTAACTCCACTTATTCTTCTGCCTGATTCCTTTGAGGATGGGTTCAATGACTGAACAGGTGTCTCCTTAACAACTATCAAAGCTCCACTCTTGTAATACACATTATTATGATGACCTGAGTTCATGTGAAGGTACATATCATTGTAACAGATGAGCTAAATCAGGGCCCTAAAGAAAAGGGGCTGGGGGTTGGCATGATGGTTAAGATGTTTACCTCATAAACAAGTTACATGGTTTGATTCTCACATTTCCAGGGGAACTGGCTAGGTTTAAAATGGACAGCAAGCCTGATATTTACCTATGAACATATGAAAAGCATAAGTTCAGTACCCTCGTTTATATGCTGTTCTGAGTTTTTTTATATGTATTCATCTTAAATTTTTGAGTGTCTCATAATGACTGGTTGCATGTAGATTTGAGTTTCTGATTAATTTTGTCACTCAGTTTGGTAAATACTATAGACCCATGTTGCAGCTTCGGTAACAGTGTTGCACCTGCTAAAGTACATGATCCAAGTTTTGGTTACTACTAAGGGTCACAGCACTTGCAAGCTCCTTAAAGTTAAGACTGCAGTCTAGTGCCTTGCCCACCCAGGTATCTCTATTGCAAACTATTTGTATAGGTCCAGTTGCTGCAAGGATACTAGCTTTTGAAGGTGATTGATTGTCCTCCATGTTGTGTTTGATAAACAGCATCATCTTTGTTTCCTTATTGCTCAGTATTAGTGTACTGTGCATGTACCACAGAAAAAAGGTTGTCCAATCCATCTTGCATGGTCTTTGCTAAGGACTGCATATCATTAGCAGTGTACAGTAAAGTAATATCATCAGCGGGTTGGATTAAGAAGCAGTCTGGCATGTAGTTTCATGTCATTTGCAAATATAGGAAAGAGCAGGAATGGATCCTTGTGGTGCCCTTAACTTCACACTGTATGGTACTAATACACCATTTCCCTGGCTATGCCTTCACTTCAGTTAAACAAGTAGATATCAAACCAATTGCAATTAGTGGAATAAATGGTAACAGAGTAAATAGTGGGACATTCCTAATATCAATGTTTTCTACAAGTCACAAAAATGCATTTCTAAATGACTGTAATGCAAACTAGCAAGCATTTTCCCTTGAGGACAACATCTGGCATTCCCTCAACTTTGTGTTAATCTATCTTACTCCTCCAGCAATCGTTATCACATTTACCTGTCTCCTAAATAACGTTTTAAAATTAACAGACCTCAACTAAGTCAATATAATACTATAATACTGGTCAATTTCAACATAAACATTGTCAGCTCAATGAACTCATGAATTCTGGATTTCCTCATTGTACAAAGCCTTGTGTGATGGGTTATTAAAAGCACGAGGCTGCATTTTAAAACAGGTAACCATTCTCTCACTCTTAGACCTGGTAATAAGCATCTCCAACAAGATCTTTAATCTCATTATCCTTCCATTATCCATTAGTGACCATTGCTCAAAAATATTCTCCCTAAAATGTCCAAACTTGTTATCTTCAGACCAAATTCTAAAAAAGCATTAAAGTCCTGTAAAGCAAACTCTCTCAAATATGCTATCCCCCCTTAAGCCAAGGCAGACCCATCCATCTTAAGTGGCACTTTTGCTAAAATTTTTCCTCGACTAAAAGGCAAGCATTTCTCTAAAAATCATGACCCCCCTCCCTTACACATCACACAAAACAATAAATCACTAAAGAACTTAAAACACATTACAATTTGAGAAAATCTAAGAACTGTGTAATGGTGACAATGGAGAGTTGCAATAACCCTTCAACGATAAATTTGTACTTCTAGCAAAAACAAATGCATCTATAAATAAAAACATAAATAAAGCAAGTAGAAGATACAAGGTCAATTTCTTACAAGTCCGCCAAACCTGAATCCTAAGCAACTCATAGAAATTCTGGAGATTATTCAAAAACCTAACAGGTCCTTGCCCTCTAAAGGACCACTCCATTAATGACAGTAATGACTACATTATCACTTCATTAGGACTTCCTTTCAGTTCTTGATTTTCTAACTGAATTTTCATCCCTACCAACTATCTCCACAACAATTCAAACCCATCATGCCTTATAGATGAAACACTCCCTGGTTCTCTCGCCTTCTACTTCAAAGTCATAAAATCAAAAGATTTTGAAATGCCCTTAAAGTTTATAATGCTGCCCCACATGGAGCAAGAGGCCTTCACCCCTGGTTTATTGTTTTTATTTTTCTGTCAATAATATAGCCTATAACCACTTAAACATGTATGCAGCCCTTGCTTCATGGAAAGAATTATGCTCATCCAATGCAAAATAGACACAGGAGACCTTGCCTAAAATTCCAAAACCCAGTTCCTCTGATGACTTCTGGTCAATCTCAGTACAACCCAACCTTGCCAAAATATTGAAAAACCACATATATATCCAGTTTGTTGATTATATTTCAGGTTGCACATTTTAATCATATTAGCCACATGACTTCTGCTCAGGCAGGAGTAGAATGAGTGTCTTTGCACTCTCTGATAATATTTTACAGAAGAGAAACAGGTGCATGCTCAGTAGCTCGCTCTTCAATAACCTTCCTAAAGCATTCAGTGTAGCTGATCATTCTCTCTTGTTTTCCTTGCTAACATTCAAGGTCATACCCAAAATCCCTAGAATGGTTTAACTCCTTTTGACAACAGATACTTCAAAATCCAGCAAAGCTCTGCTTCATCCCCATTAGCCCCATTATACAAAGGTGTATGACAAGGATCAGTTTTATCCCCAATAGTATTCGCTTTATTCATTCATAAGCTTTCTGCTGACCCCCCCCACAACCTCCAATAATTCCTTACTTTGATAATATGGTAATTAACATGGGTGACACCTCGCATAGAAAGCTAAAAAACTGATTTGGAGCAAGATCTAGAACTTGCTTCACATTGGTTAGCTAGCCACTGTATTGTACTTATCGCTAATAAAACCCAAGCCATGCTCTTTGGAACAAGTCAAAAACTAGCTAAAGAAACTTGTAAATGGGCTATGCAACGTAACATCAGTAATATTACCATAGAAACTGTGGACAGATGCAGCTACTTTGGAATATGACTCAAGACTATGCTGAAATTTCGATAGCATATCCAATTTATTAAACATAAAGTGAACAAATAACATCCAAGGACCAAGAAAATGTTCACACTTCCTCTCCCCATCAGGAAAAACAGCAATAATTAAAGGTGCACTCCTTCTGCGGTTACAATATGGAAACTCTGTCATTTCTGCTGTTTCAGAAAAGAACCGTACATACTTCCAAACAACCTCACATACAATTTGCAGATTTGTTATCTTATTCCCACTAAGAAAGTACCACTGTTCCACTCTGTCCAAAGTTATATGGCTTCCAGTACAAATAGAACAACATTACTGGCAGGATGCCTTGAATGCAAACTCCTCATCTCAAATGCTTTCCCTTCTTTGCTGCCAGACATCACCAGAAAAATACTCCTACAATCTTAGATTCCTAACACCATAACCCATGGTCTTGCAGCTCCCCATAATAAATGTCAGACAACTGACCACACTTTTTCAGTATGTGTTTCTAGAACATAGCAATCCAGCTCCACCGTTCCTAAGTCCATTCCATTTTTCACAAAGAAAACAGCCTTTTAAACTTGCCCAGTATAAATGAGTTCAAAATAAGTGTAGTACATAGACAAATTCCCAGCAATACCCTTTAGCAGTTTAGCCTTCACACTAATACCCTCCTATTTCAAAACAGAATGAGCAATTCTTATTAAAATACTAAGTCAAATTTTACATAAACATCCACAGTCTGATAGGAACCAAGGCTCAGAAGAGAATTTTATTTCTTCACTTGTCAGAGACTCTGAGATTAGGAAAAGTTTAGTCTTGACCAGGTATTATGGCATTTATAATAATAAGTGTGTATGCTATCTTTATGGAGATTGTCACTGAAAGAGATTGGATCTATAAGGTTTAGGTCTGTCATTAATTCATCTAGCGAAAGTGACACTTGGAAGTTGTATGAGCTCGAGTTACTGGAGAGGTCCGAGACTGGATGACTGCATTCCAGTCCCTCCTATTATATAGTGGTGGTTTGGGAACTTACATAGGATATTATAGATTTCTAAAACAAAGTCTTGCTGTCTCACACATGGACCATAAACATTTAAGAAAAGGATAGGTTTTCTGAATATAGGGTTAAAGGTTGTTAAAAGGCACCATCTTCCATTTTTATCAAAGTTATATTCTGTGATTGACTCTTGAAATGATTTTTTAATTATAATAACCACTCGCTTAGAGTTAGAACTATCTCCTGCTGCTATAATAGATTTTATGCATTTTCTGTCTGTGTCCCCATCCCACTCATCCCTGAGTATATGGGTTTCCTGTATGAAGCAAACATTAGCCTCTGATTTAAATAGTAGATGCATCAGTAGTTTTTTCTTGCTCTTATCCTGTAAACCCCCTTATGTTCCATGACTCTGTTGTCCACATCTCAAAGAATTTAAGTTTTTAAGAGGTATTTCTAGTTTTCGTGTGTAATGTTTAGTGTCAAGGTAAGTCCAATTTTTTTTAAATATACATATATAAGGGTTTACTCTCATGTTGATAGCACTAAACTCCTTCAGTAATATCCCTGTGCCTAACAACCTGAACTCGCTAATTCAAGGAGCTTGAAGAAAATAGGTTATTAGATGAAACCAGGATATATAAACTTTCATCAATTTAAAAGTGCGACCTATAAGCGTATTTATATTTAACCATATTAATTCGCAAACAAGAATGAAACTTATGTACAATAATATAATTACCTCAAGATTGTTCATCCTTGACCCTACTTAGGAAATCCACATCCCTCCCAGATTAGGGTAGAGCCCAATATAGTTGCAGCAAGCAGCATATGAGTATTTCAACTTTACGGTTACTATAGTAACCAATATTCTACAAAGCCTGCTATAAAATTATATAAAATGGTAGGGTGGTACTATGTTTGATGTTAGCCATGCAATGTACCTTGAGGAATAATGCAAACCTCAGAACATCATGATTGGTCATCCCATGTCAGAGAGGGTTTATGAAGGATTGTCACCAACCATAATATAGGAAAGAAATATATAGGGGTTTAAGAAAGTCGCTATTTAATATAAACTAAGACTGTATATGTCTCTGGTATTTATCCCCAGCATTATGACAAATCAGTATAGTTTATGATGGATACGCTTGAATATGTAAACAAAAATATGCCTTAGCATATTAGCAAACAACAACTCTTTTCAGAGCATACAAAACAATAATGTCACAATGTCATATTTCTCCCCCATTCAATGAATGAGTGTTTAAATTTATCTGAATTCTGCTTTATAGAACAACCAGAACTATGTATAAAGCATTAGACTGATAGAAAATACATAGGGTTACAATCCCACATTAGGATTCGTAACCCTTTGCTATAGAGTAGTTCAGTTTCCCATAACAAGCATTAGTGTCTTTGTTTATTTTATTTATTTATTTTATTTTATTTTACATTTGTTGACCGGGCTAGTCTAACTGGATACATGTCCATTTTCAGTAGAGGCCCAGGGAGAAAAGCTCCACTACAAGTTATATACTTTAGCAAGTATAAAAAGCTTATACAGTAAAATCAGTTTGAACCATTGCATAAATGTGGAGGGCACCATTACAAAAGTAATTGCTACACTGTGAAAGGTTAACATGCAAAGAGTGAATAACAAAAAGACAGACTATGTTAACTGATTTGTACCAGGTATACGTTGAAGTAAAAAGGAGTAAAAGGATAATCACAGATCACAAAAATAACTTTTTTTTTTTCTGGACAAACTATCTATACAAGTAAGAATGTATAGTTAGAGGAGAAGAAAGGTATAGGAGTAATAGTAGTACTTTTGTAGCAGTGATAAGGCAAGAGGCCAAAAAAAGTGTCAGTCAGGATTAGTACATGGGCATAGCCAATGGGAATTCAGGAAGGTTTTTAGTTGCTTCTTGAAGAGGGGTGTCAATACCAGTGAGCGGAGTTCACAAGGAAACTTGTTCCAATTAAAACCAATAGTGTTAGTAAACAGGCAGTCACCAGATTTATTGTGTGATTTATGGGAGGCGACTAGTAGCTTGTTAGCTGAGCAAAGGGTTGTGAGGTTTTTATAAGGGGTAATAAGGTTACTGAGTATAGGAGTATTTGTGGGGTGATACAAGATCTTGTGGATGATTGTCAGTTGTTGAAGCAGCAGCTGGTTTTGTAATTCTAGCCAGCCTAATTGTTTAAGATTTATGCAATGGTGGGTACGAAATGGAGCACCTGTGGCAAATCTAGCAATGTTATTGTATGAGGTTGCCAGTTTGTTAAAATTGGATTTTGATAGACTGGTAAAAATAGGAGATGCGTAGAGAAGGGTAGAGATCAGATGTGTTTGTGCTATAGTAGTCCTGGCTGAAGGTGTAAGGAAGGGTTTGAGCCTACAGAGAAAGCCGAGTTTTCTATTTACTGATTTAATGGTTAAGTTGATGTGTGAGTCGAAGTTAAGATTATGATCAACTGTGACTCCTAGAAGTTTAGTGTTAGAGTCAGGTGATATAATAGTGCCATTGTTAGATACAAATGTAAAGTTGATAGGAAAGGACTTCTGTGTTGGAGTGAACAGTAATAATTTAGTTTTTGGGGGTTAAGAAGGAGACAGTACTGCTGGAACCAATTTTCAGCTGATGTAAATACTTTTTGTGTACTAGACTGCAGCTCAGCAGAAACTGCGGCACAGATAAGTGCTGAGTCATCTGCATATTGAACGCAGGAGGATTTTGGAAGGGAAGTTTTCAGATCATTAATAAAAATGGAAAAGAGCAGGGGGTCTCAGAATAGAGCCTTGCGGGAAGCTGTGAGGATAAGTGATTGTCCCAGAGAAGTGCTTGCTGTCTATTTTCTAGATAGGAATTAAACCACTGGACTGCTAGAGTGTCTAAGGAGAGAGATTTGAGAATATTTAACATGAGTTGATGGTTAACTGTGTCAAAGGCTTTGGAGAGGTCTAAGAATAGAGCTGAGGAAAGTAGGTTATTATTACGATTTTTATTAATACAGTCTGTGAAGGATAAGAGCGCAGTTGTAGTACTGTGATGGTCTAAAACCATGCTGGCAGTCAGTTAGCAGGTTATTTTGGAGAAGATGATCAAGTAATTGCAGATGAATACATCTTTCCCTGATTTTTGCTAAGGGAGAAAGTAGGGCTATAGGACGGAAGTTTGAGAGTTCATTTCAGTTCCCCCCTTGTGTAAAGGGATGATATAAGAGACTTTCAAGAGAGATGGGATAATGCCTTCAGCTATGGTTCTATTTATTAAAATGGAAACAGGGTAGGCAAGTACTCCAGCTGCCATTTGCAGATACTCAGCTGGTAGGTGGTCAGCTGCAGGTGTGCAGGGTTTAAGTTTAAGAAGTAGGGTAAGGATGTGAGATGTTGAGACTGGGTGCAGTTTTAAAGTGGGGGGGGGTTATTGATTTGAGAGGTCATTTCCAGGATGCTAGCAGGTGACAAGGTATTAGCTAGTGAGGTGACTGTTTCAGAAAATAATTTGTTAAAGGCATCAGCAATATGGTTGGGAGAACTCCGAGTCAGATTAGAAGGAGTAGGTGTTTTGGAATTTCCTGGATGAAGTAGTTTATTAATACCTGACCAGAATTTTTGTGGATTTTGATGTTTATCCCTGTTGCAAAGGAAGTAAAGGTCTGCGATTGACAGTCACCAGTATAGCTGTTTGTCATATGGAGCCCTGGCCTCTATGATCATGGAGTAACTCAGTTAGCTGGCACTACTATTATGCTGTGTAGTATGAGCTATTAGTTAAGTGCAAAATCCAACTAAAAAAACAAATTTTTAGTCCCATCCATAGTTAAAATGTTCATAAATTCTCTGAGTACATCATTGTGCCTCTTCTTGTTATGATTTACCAACTTGTCTTAATTAATAAAGTTCAGATATAGCCTCTACCATAATAGAGATATTTTCCTTTTGTGACCGCTGCGGCTGTATACTTACTTTGAGATGAGTTACTGTGGTCAATGAAGCACTTACAGACACGTCAGCCTAGGGCAGTTTTGCTGGGTAGTCATGATAATTGTTAGCCTTAAATGGCTTCATTAGCCCTCCCAAGCATGTTAAATAGTGCATCTCCTTTAAACATAACCTTGATGACTGGATGGGTATACAAAACATAACCATGGCATTGACTGGTATGGCCCTCCTGGAGAAAGGATGTGTAGCCAGACAGCAGTACTGGCAAAGAGGACTGTTTATGACTCTATGAATAATGAACCTTATCAAGTGTTTACAACACTTGAGTCCATACATGTATGCTATTGCAGTACTAATCCTGGAATATGTAGCATGACTGAGTGGATGAAAGTTCTTGTACTGGCATTCTTGTAGTTTGAATGCATTTTCTAGCATGGTATGCTCCTCTGCTTTATTCTGACAGCCATCCACAGTGCCCCATGCCCAACACCAGATCTACTAGTCACTTCAGTTGCACCCTTGGCCATAACCCTAATCACAACCAGGACTTACAGGGAAAAATAAGGGTGTCCTGGGGTGGTGGTGCTGTCTAACTTCTGCCATTTTTAAGACCTCCCTTTGTTCCTCCCACACTGTCTTCAGTTTTGTGGTGACATTGTGGAGGTGGGTGTTCACTGAGAATGTGTGATGTCTCACCCAATATCTGCAGATGCGCTGCAAGGTTTCCACCTTATCCCCTTCCTTGTAGACTATACCCTTCCTTGAACTGACCCCAGCCTCCTGCAGGGATGTCATGTGGAATACCCACATATCCACCCACTCTACCTGGGATGGGTGCACCTTCCATTCATCTCTAATGCTCCATTGAACATGGATCAGCTGGGCTGTAATCAGAGCTTTTCCCTCTATACCACTGGAGCAGCTATTTGTTATCAGTTTTAAAGAAGTCAGTAGAGCTACGGCCACCATAGCTGTGCAGAATGTCTGCTTTGCTATACTTCTGTAAGATGACTGCAAGCTAAGTAGTAAGAGTTCTGAGGTAGGTGGATAGTTAAACTCATGTGGTATTATCTATTAATTTTGACTTTGGCTGTGATTTCTTCACAGTAGTCTTACAAGCAGGGCTTCCAATAAATGTTAGGGTAATTGAGGTGTGTGGGCCAAGTGAACCTAAAAGGTGCATTAGGGCAATTTGTACACTTACTCTTGAGATCCACGGCCCTGCAGCTCTGGCAAGATTGAGGTAGCTCTTGGATTGGAAAGAGCTTCTGGTGAAGGGAGTCAGCTGACATCCTCCAAAATCATAAATGTGGAAGGAGACTACAGGGAAGTATGGAAATTATATGCACATGGTTATTGCTTTGCTGTGTAGAACATTGATACAAAAGTTTCTTCTGGTTTAGTGTTACAGTGATGTTCAGTGTTAGAAATTCTTCAATAATAAGGAGTCCTTAATTAAATGGGAATGTCCTCAACAATGGTATGTCCTTACTTAAATGTCCTCAGGAATGGTATGTCCTTACTTAAATGGGAATGCCTTCAGTAATGGCATGTCCTTACTTAAATGGGAATGCCACGTTTTTCTTTAATCATGTCCTTACCTAAGGGTGAGTATGGAGATTCCTTGGTTGTATACAGATGCTCTCTGAGTGCTGACATCCCTTACAGACTGAAACTATGATGATGAGTTCCTGGGTGTGCTCCTTACCCAGACAAAGAACAAATAGAAGGCTTGCTTCAGAAAGACTGTACACAAACTTGAGGAATGAGAATAACAACACCAAAAGCAGACGATATAAAACTGCTTTATCCATATAGTCTGCTATAGTAAATACTGTCTCTGTTTCTTATTGTCTCAAGCTAAAGTATTCTAAGTTCTTATTACATCTCTAGAATGCTATGAATCACTACCCATGTCTCCTAGACTGCAATAGGTTTGAGCTGGGTGTGTCAGCTGAAAGGTATATATGCAGGGAGAAATTGTGAACTAATTTCAAGAATACTTTCTGACATGCAGCTGTAAGTAAACTTACATCAAGCCCTACCCTTCGCGACTGAATATTGGAATGTTGTATTACAAGACCTGTGTCTATTAAACAACAATGTTTTCAGATGAAAGACTAAAGAATTGTGTTGTGAGCTATTTTCTGTTATAACACTACAGATACTATGTTCACTACCCTACCTTCTACAATTAATATATATATCCGATGTGTGGGGGCTGCTAATTTGTTTGTTCAGCTGCAGACAATTCAGGTTTATGATATAATTTAACATAGTATTTGGTGTTCATTTTAGGAATGGTAGGTTAAATAATTCAGAAACAATAATGACGAAAACAAGCTGGAGCAGGAAATTAACAAACAATTTAATATGAGCACTTTCGGAAAAAACAATGCTTCTCCTTCTTCATATAAATGAGATGTGAACTAAAAGGTGGTTTTATAGCAAATCTCGTCATAATTAATTAATTAGACTGTCATGTGATTCTAAAAGATCCATATATAAGCAAATAGCGAGACATATAAAAACATATAAATATGCACTAATAATGACCATTTGTCTTATAAATACATGAACCCTGCGATGTAAAAGAACATTAAAAACATTAGAATTATTAAAACATTGTATGCAGCTATTATAGGGACTTACTAAAAATCATGAAAACCATAATATATATCTTAAAGTTATTGGGAACTCAAAAAAATATATTAGAAAAACTTTTAGCCTTGAAGAGATAGTTGTTGTAAATTAATTTAATTTTTTTCTAATATATTTTTTTGAGTTCCCAATAACTTTACGATTTGTCATCCTTTACCTAGTGTAGTGTGAGTTTCGTCCATTTGTTCCCTGTTAGTTTTTAGTTGTTTAGGTTGAGCTACCAGTAGGCTCCTTCATTACAACCTTATATAAGGGTTAGGTACATATGCCCCTCAGGGAAGTTTGTCTCACTTGAGGGGTGAGGGGATGGTCCTGCCCTGCATTATGGTTAGGGTTTGGCACTTAGTTAAGTGTATTCATATATATACTTCTTGTTTAAATAAGCATAAATGGCTTTTTGATTTTAAAAGCGGTTCAATCAACTGTATACTGTTTGTTTAATTAATAGTTAAAACCGCTTATTTAACTTGAATGTATTGATGAAATTTAAAAAAATTTTTTTAATTTTTGAAAAGGTTTTATATAATGGTGTTTTTATTATACTTTGGTTTTAAATATATCAAACGTTTTTACTTGTTATGTAATGTATTATGACAAGGAGTTCTTTAAATGAAGGTGGATCATCAATTAAAAGTTCACTAATAGGGAGGTATGACGAGTATTTAAACTCCCTTCTCCTTGTCATTAAGTGTTTGGTCTGAGGAAGGCGGGTTATTTAACCCACCGAAAGTTCTTGTTTAAATAAAGTGCTAACGTTACGGTTTTTACAGCTACCGCTTGTTATTGGATTATTCCATCGCACCTGCATTGGCTTCCTTCGAGGTTTTTCACTTCAAAAGTTTGTTTGGCATTTTCTGTTTGGTGTTTAGTATGGCCAACGTTGGAAGCTGCTCTTCGCAGGAACTATTATTCTCCCGAGATCAAGCGGGAGGGAACAACAGCATAGACGTGACCGGAGGAGCCGAGGAGGCGAACGCTGACGGCAACCTAACTACGTTGATACAGCTGCTACTGGGCAGGATGGACACTTTAACACAGCGTCTTGATCAATTGGACAACAGGAATGGAACGCCTAAAGTATCGGAGGAATGTAGGCAACACGCTGAGACAGCGGGTAACACCAGTCACAATGTTGTTGGCGCCACGGATCTAAACAAAGTTTTGGGACTCGCAGGATCCAACAAAAGTGGTAAAACAGCAGTGAATGGGGAGACGAACAGTTCGAACATTACCCCAAACAGCGAGTATTACATCCCGCCAGGACAAGGACATTTGCCCATGCATAATTCCGGGCAAGGACAAGGTACTGTAACGCAAAATAGGTTACACGACTTGGCACCTAGTGTTGACTTATACCTTAATAAGAAAAGCTTTTTTAATGACTGTTACAACAATAGAAATGAAAGCGAACTTGGTGTAGAAGCTAATGACTCTGTGTTTGATAACATTAATATACTTATCACTGAGTTTGATGCTAAGCTATTTAAGTGTAAGAAATTACTATTAGAGAACGCCTACTTGGAAGAGTGTATTGCTAAGAGGATTGTACCAAAGGGGCTTTGGCAATGGCGTTTCCCAGTAGGCTTAGTTTTAGGTTCCCCATTTCACACTCAATTATTGGATTTGTTTGATAAGCAAAGTTTCGAGTTCATGGGATTGCTCATGCAACATTATGATGAACAAATAAATATCTTAAGAGGGGAGCTAGCTAACCTGGAACAAAAAATTAAAGAACACCAAGATTTTTTAAGGTACAAGTACGACTATGCTCATATTTTTACAAGTATAGAAGCTACTACCAATAAATTATGGGAAAACAAGAAGAAGAAAATTAGGAGGGACATACAACAATATAAGGCTAAGATAGCCTACCCTGTACCATCACTTGCGGGTAAAACAAAGAATATAAAACACACAAATAATGTCAAAAGAAATGTAGTTATTTCAAAAAAAGATAGGTATGAACATCCCAGTGTGGGACAAGGGGCACAATGCTTGGATGATTTATCAAATGATGAAGGTACCATTAACCAAAGGAATAATTGTCAGGGGGATGACTTTGAAGATGAACTAAAAATTATAGTAACATCAGATGATAATGATCGGAGATCTCCATTGCAGCGGGGACCACCCAACCATGGTGTGGTCGACACACGTGAGGACCAGAACCAGGGTTTTTGGGAAGGCCAGAATACACATCAGATGAATTTGAGGTCGAAGAGGATAGTAGGAACCAATCCAAACACCAGGCAGAATCAGGGGAGGCTATGACACCCGAGGGGGAACACCCTACAATAGTGTATAGTTCAGAAGGGGACTTCAGGATTTTCAATTACACTTCCTTGAACATCACCAAAGATATGGTGGATTTTTTCTCTAAGGGTCTTGGCTTTGTCCCCGATTCCCATATGGATTTGGTTAAAACTATAATAGACCTCAAATTATTTGTACGTAAATTAAATTTAAGAACTGTTTTGGGTAAGAGTTCTTCTCTGACTAATCCCTTTAGAATAGCTAGTTTATTTAATCCACCCTTGGTTAATAATTTGAGATCATTTGAGAAGGCATGTGAGTTGGATTTAAGACATCTAGCGGATAAAAAGGACAGCAGGAAGAAGAATATACTTAATATTTCCAGTGAACAGCGTGACTTTTTAACTCTGATTCAAGACTGTAATATTCGTGTTATGAAACCCGATAAGGGTAACGGACTTATTTTCATGAACAACAATCATTATTTGGATGAATTGTCTACACATTTGGATAATGGTCCATATGAGAGTATTAGCCTGAATGAAGTAAATAAAGCCCACAACTATATAAAAAACACTATTGAGGATTTATTTTTGGAAGAATTCATTGATCAGGATATACATTCTTACTTATTCATGTTGGCTCCAAAAATGCCGAAGTTTTTCGGAGTTCCAAAAATCCACAAGTCTATAATTAAACCCCCATTTAGACCAATTGTCGATAGTAGGGGGTCTATTTTGGTTGGATGTGCTAAATATGTCGACACAATCCTTAAACCATTGATTAAAACAGAAAAACAAATCTGTAAGGACTCATGGCATTTTTTGGAAAACATCAATGAAATAGTATTCGATCCAAAATTTATCTTTTTGACAGTAGACATAAAAGATTTATATACGGTGATTCCACAACAGTTGGGTCTTGAATGGCTAAGACTATTCATGGAGAACAAAAAAGTACCTCAGAATATAGTTTACATCACAGAAACATTATTGGAGTTAATTTTAAAGCACAGCTTTTTTAATTTCAACGGGCTGACGTACAAGCAAACTACAGGGGTGGCCATGGGGTCCCCGTGTGGAGGAGCGTTCGCAAATTGTGTTATTGCACAATGGGAAAACACTTTTTTGTTCACCAACGAAGGTTTTAAAAAGCATGTCGCCTGGTATACTAGATACCAGGACGACATGTTTTTTCTGTGGAAGGGCCCCATGGAGGACATAAAAGTCTTCATAGAAACCATGAAGACATTCACATGCTTTCTGGATTTCACATTTGAAGCGAATGCCAACGAAATCAGTTACCTGGATGTATGGCTTGTAAAGGATTACAAGGAATCTAGGTTTACAAGTAGGATTTATCGTAAACCCACTTATTCAAATGGGTTTCTACACTTCAGCAGTTGCCACCCTTACCATCAAAAGAAGGCGGTGGTGAAAGGACAGATGGTAAGGGCCGCACGCATGACAACCAGAGATGTAGATTTCAATACTGAGTGCGATAAACTACATAACATGTTTCTAAACAGAGGTTATCCCCCTGCCCTTCTCATTGAAATCATAAAAGAAGTAGAGACTAAGAGATTTGGTGGTCATTTTAAGCCCATTTTAAACTCAGGCCTTTCTGAGAATTACACAAACCAGGATAGCATGGAAATTGTAACAGAGAACAGTGGTAAGGGAGAGTTAGGAATTAAATTATTGTGCACGTTCTCCGTAGACCATCTTTATATTAGGGACATCTTACAAAAGAATTGGTCAATTATTAAGGAGGGCAAACAGTTAACGGACATGCTAGGTCCAACTCCGGGATTTACATTTAGAAGAGGGTGCACATTGAAATCACTCTTGGAGAGAAACAAAAGAACATTTACTAATAGGGCTAAGGGCATGACCCAATGTGGGACATGCCGTCAGTGCAAAAACATCCAAGAAGGGACACAACTTTACATCAACAATAAGGTTTACAAGGTTATGGGCAATTTCAATTGTGGGTCTAAAGCAGTGGTTTACGTGGCCCTATGTAAACTGTGTTCGGCTTTCTATGTAGGAAAGACCGAGAGGGCTTTTAAAAAACGCATATACGAACATCTTTATGCAATATCAAAAGTTGACATAAAGAATGCGTTAGCCCGTCACGTCTTGGATTGCCCTAACCATTCTTTCCATTTCGCCGTGGTAAAACAAGTAGCGACAGATTCCAATAGTGGCCCTTGGCAGGTGATCCTGGAAAAGGAGGAATTACTCTGGCAGGTTAGAACGGGAGCGTACATATATCCTGGACTAAACGATGCCGTTTCGCTATCCTGTATTCTTAAAATTTTAGCCATGAGGAGATAACTTAAGTTTGGCTTTTGTTTAGTCCAGCATTCTTCATTTTACATCTTTATTTTACATCTTGCTTCCCCGGACTTCCTGGTATTCCAGTTATTTGTCATCCTTTACCTAGTGTAGTGTGAGTTTCGTCCATTTGTTCCCTGTTACTTTTTAGTTGTTCAGGTTGAGCTACCAGTAGGCTCCTTCATTACAACCTTACATAAGGGTTAGGTACATATGCCCCTCAGGGAAGTTTGTCTCACTTGAGGGGTGAGGGGATGGTCCTGCCCTGCATTATGGTTAGGGTTTGGCACTTAGTTAAGTGTATTCATATATATTCTTCTGGTTTAAATAAGCATAAATGGCTTTTTGATTTTAAAAGCAGTTTAATCAACTGTATATTGTTTGTTTAATCAATAGTTAAAACCGCTTATTTAATCTGAATGTATTGATGAAATTTGAATTTTTGAATTTTTGAAAAGGTTTTATACAATGTGTTTTTATTATACGTTGGTTTTTAAATATATTAAATGTTTTTACTTGGTATGTAATGTATTATGACAAGGAGTTCTTTAAATGAAGGTGGATCATCAATTAAAAGTTCACTAATAGGGAGGTATGACGAGTATTTAAACTCCCTTCTCCTTGTCATTAAGTGTTTGGTCTGAGGAAGGCGGGTTATTTAACCCACCGAAAGTTCTTGTTTAAATAAAGTGCTAATGTTACGGTTTTTACAGCTACCGCTTGTTATTGGATTATTCCATCACACCTGCATTGGCTTCCTTCGAGGTTTTTCACTTCAAAAGTTTGTTTGGCATTTTCTGTTTAGATATTTAAATACATCTTATCAGCTTAAAATTAGGGACAAAATCTATAAAGTTCAAAATAGATATACTTGCAACACTAAAGGAGTAGTTTACTCCTCTTGTTGCCAGGTTTGTTCCGCAAGACAGAAAGAAAAATAAAACAACGCATTTATGAACATCAATATGCGATTGGTAAAAAAGATTTGACTAATGCATTAGCTAGGCATATCCATGATTTTCCTGAACATTATTTTAAATTTACTATACTTCAGCAAGTTTTACAGGACGAGTTAGATGGCCCATGGCAGATTAATTTAGAAATAGATGAATTACGCCGGCAAATTAGAACTGCAGCATATATCTTCCCAGGTCTTAACAAAAATATTTCTGTTAAGTGTGTCCTTAAACTTTTAGCCTTGAAGAGATAGTTGTAAATTAATTTTATTTTTTTCTAATATATTTTTTTGAGTTCCCAATAACTTTAAGATATATATTATGGTTTTCATGATTTTTAGTAAGTCCCTGTAATAGCTGCATACAATGTTTTAATAATTCTAATGTTTTTAATGTTCTTTTACATCGCAGGGTTCATGTATTTATAAGACAAATGGTCATTATTAGTGTATATTTATATGTTTTTATATGTCTCGCTATTTGCTTATATATGGATCTTTTAGAATCACATGACAGTCTAATTAATTAATTATGACAAGATTTGCTATAAAACCACCTTTTAGTTCACATCTCATTTATCTGAAGAAGGAGAAGCATTGTTTTTTCCAAAACCGCTCATATTAAATTGTTTGTTAATTTCCTGCTCCAGCTTGTTTTCGTCATTATTGTTTCTGAAGTTTATCGCAGTTTTTTGGTTTTGTCAGGTTAAATAATTCATCATGGGGTCTGCTGCTTATTTCAGAACTTTTAAACTGTAGGTTAACTAACATAATCTAGAATTGTTTATGTGTCTCAGCTATGTGACTTGGGGCTACCCAACCTGCAAAACAGAATGCAAATTGCAAGCGAGTATTAGCTTTGCATATTTGTAAGCACTAAATACTGTTACTTCATGTTTATTTTAAATTTTCACCCATTTTGTTCATTCCAACTGTCCAAAAAGCAGCTCTTGGTTCTACAAAAACTGGGCAAATTTGCCCCATAGGCAAATACAACATCCCCAAAGCAATCAGTCCATGGATAGCTCCCTACAAAACACGGACAGTGAAGCAGGCCCAGCCCTCCTCAGGAGAAAGAGTACCTTTAATCCCACTCAGCAGCCACATCAGCATTTTCTCCAAGATATGCAAGAACGAAATTAGAGCTGTTCTCAACAAGACACCTGAAAGCAAATGGGTGAACCTTGACCAAAAAGAAAAAGGAGCACCCCGTAGTATCTGCAACAACCCAGATATTAGAATAATAAAGGCAGATAAAGGAGCCAGCATAGTGGTCATGAACCAGACCACTTACACCCACAAAATGCAGGAAGTACTGTCCCAAGACAACAGCTACTGCACAGTCTCTAAAGAATAAGTGTTAAAAAGCTTCAAAAACATAGACACTGTCCTGCAAAATCTACTAGCCAACAACAATATCTCGGAAGAAGAATTCGAGTTCATGGCAGTAGACTCCCCAGATGTTGGCAGGCTTTTTTGGATCCCAAAGATCCACAAAAATCCAACAAGCCCCCCCCCCCCGAGACACATAGTGTCCTCCAAAAGAACAAAGACTGAGTACATCTCAGAGCTACTGGACTTCTACCTTAACCCCATAGTCCAGAGCTCCATGTTCTACCTCAGACTCATGGCATTTTCTCAATGAAATCTTTAAGGTCCACACTTACAGCAGTAATTTAAAGGTAACTCTGGTTACTCTTGATATCGAAGCCCTGTACCCTAGAATCCCCCACCATGAGGGAGTCCCCCTAGATGAAAACTATCTAATTAAACACAGGTACCTGGACCCAACATGATCAAAGGCACTAAGCACATTACTTTAACTCGTACTAGAGAACAACTTCCTCTCTTTTGAAGGGACCATTTTCCGGCAACTCAAAGGAGTCACCATGGGGGCAAAGATGACACCTGCCTATGCCACCTTGGTCCTCAGCTCATGGGAAATTGACACTCTCACCAAACAGACTGGGTTCAAACACGTAAAGCTTTACAAGCATTACATAGATGGCATGTTTTTTCTGTGGGGAGGAACGCCCCAACAGCTGGACTCATTTCTGTTAGAAATGAAAGAAAGCATCCGATTTCTTAAGTTCACCATTTCAGGCATAGGAAAGCAAGTTCACTTTCTAGACGTCACCCTCACACTCAACAAGAGCACCAAATGTTTCACGCCTACCCTCTACAGGAAACCTACCCACAGAAACAATCTTCTTGACTTCAGAAGCCAGCACCCCGGCTTCATGAAAAAGAACATTGTAAAAGGCCAACTTGTCAGGCTGAGTAGATTAGTCAGCGAGGACCTCGAGTTTACTAGAGAAAGCCAAAAGCTCTGCAAACTTTTACTTGGCAAACAGCACCCAGCAAGGTTAGTCCAGACCACAGCTCTGCAACTGGAAGAACGCAGACACACAAAACACCTGCCCATCCTCAAATAGGGGTTTGAAGAACCCCCACAGAGAAAGGGACAGCAACCAACCCATGGATCCCCATTTCTCTAGATGCAACAGCAATTAGGGACACACTGCAGAATAACTGGGGCATTCTACAAAGCAACCCAGTATGACACAACATGCTGGTCGAACAGCCCATGTTTTGCTTAAAAAAAAAAAAAAAAAAACGCTCTGAAAGCACTGCTTGAACACAGAATGGGACTTGAGAGCCCAAACAGAACAGAACCCCCCAGCTCCCACCCCTGCAGACACTGCTGCTGTAGTCAGCACATCATTACTGGAGACAGGCTTAAGATAGGAAATAGGAAACACCCAGTAATTTTTCATGACAGCTATGACTGTAACAGCATGAACGTAGTGTACCTTGGGAAATGCGCCCACTGCCAAGCATTCTACATAAGAATGACCACTCAAAAATTGAGTGACAGTATAAAAGAACACTAGCAAGCCATTAGATGTTCTGACCCCACCAATGCCCTGGCAAGAAACTCCAAAGAATGCACACAACCCCCAAAATTCAACTTCTTAGTGCTAGACAAAGTTTTCACCTTCAGTGGAGAATCAAACACACCACTAGAAGTTAGAGAACTCAAATGGCAAATAGGGCTTAGAGCAGACACGCCCCCTGGCCTGAATGGAACCCTCAACATAAAGTGCATGTTGAAGTGGATCAAATAACAAGATCCACCCAGAGGCAGACACACACGTCACCAAATCACCACCCAGCACTTACACACTAAATAAGTATTTAAGCTAAGTTGGTATACTATGTAATATCATTAGGGAGGTTTCCAGGATATCCCCTTCAGGGCTCTACATACCACAATAAATAAACAATCTGAAATATGCCATCAAGTTTTGCAAAATAGGGGGCGTGGCTAGGATGCTGAACTGATAGCTGCACTTCATTTCAGCTCTCTTACCTCAATACAATTCCTGACAAGAATTTTACAAAATAATATTTAATTTGAAGAAATTTTTATTACTAACTTATTTCTAATAACTCTGAGCATCTATAAGAAAAATTTTATTGTCAGAACTTGAATAATTCCTGTCAAATTAATTACTGGAAAATCAGCACCAATATCAGCTTTACAGCATGAGTCATCTAAGGAATACAGCACAAGACTCTTCCCTCAAAAAAGACCTGCAGTCTCTCATTACAAATATACAGGAACTTACAATAAAAATCGACAAGATGGACAATAAAATAGATACTTTTAAAGAAAAGTGCTCACAACAACTGGAACAGCTTCAAGAAATGTTTACACAGCAGAAAGGACAGATATCACTTATTGAACAGTCATTAAGTGACATTGACACTAGAGTCCAAAGAGAAGAACAACAAACTGAATTCTTACTTCAACAGAATACATATTTACTAGAAAAGCTTGATGATATGGAAAACCGAACAAGAAGAAATAATATTAGAATATATGGTCTACCAGAAAAATCTGAAGGGGACAATATGATAAACTTTCTTACCACCTGGATACCAGATGTAACAAAAATACCTGAAGCTCTTTCATATGGTATAGAACGGGCGCCTAGATCACTAGCAGCTTCTGGAAATGCTTCTTCTCCGGGTAAGAACAAGCCGAGATCTATAATTGTGAGACTTTTTTCTACACAAGATAAAGATCTTATATTAAGAAATGCTTGGGCAAATTCTCCCATCAAATACAATGATTCATTAATAAGATTTGACAATGATTATTCTACAAAGGTGGTTTCAAAAAGAAAAGAATTTCTACCAATAAAAAAAACCTTGAAGAAAAAGCAACTGAAAGTCCATCTTTTATTTCCAGCAAGACTGAAAGTTTTTCTACCAAATGGAATAAAAATCTTTGAAACAGTAGATTCAGCAATAAAATACCTTACCAACAACAACATCCTAACACATGAAGAATCTATGGACTGGACAATAAGTACACCCAAGAGAAATGCTGAAGTAAATAATTGGAAAACTGTTGAGCAAAAGAAAAAAAAACTAAAGGACAAATAATCTTACATATGTTATATTCTGTAAAAATCTAAATAATAATACTAACAACAAAAGAAAAGTTCTTACTGTCTTCAAGTTACACCAAAACAGGTACTGTTTTCAATTATATTTTAAATGTCAAAATTAGCATAAATGTAAATACATTTATCTCAAATCACATCAATATACTAAGCATAATTTAAACATTACAATATTTTCATTATTATCCATCTATTATTTTCATATTCTTAATCAGAGTAATCAATGCATAATAATGTTCCCAAATAGTTTATTTATTTATTTATTTATTTTCTCTCTTTGTGTTTTGTTGTTTTTATTTTTCTCTTCTTTTTATTAAATCTTCATTAACTTATAATACTTTAATCAGTATATGGTTATATTGCTTAATAGGTATAGTAATGGCTGCTATATAACTTATTATTAGTTACATCCCTGATAGTATTACTTTTATAAGTTAAAAGTGTCCCTGTTTGGATAAACGCTAATGCTGGGCAGAAATGTGTTGCTTTTGAAATGAAGTATTTCAGTTAGGATGTATCATAAGACTACTTTAAATAATCTTAAAAGATGTTCTGCCTTTGACCCATATGCACATACTGATATAGTCCAGTGAAAAATATGTTTTAAGTGATATTTTGAGGCTATAAGTCATGTGTGTTGTGGCTCCAGACATCCGGAGTTGAAAGATGCTTGTGACTAGCTTAGATATCCTGTTGTCTTTTCTTTTGTAGAGAAATAAGGCATAGCATGTTTAAAATGCAAAGTTTGACAGTTGTGAACACTACTCCGTAAACTAGAGTGCTTGCGTGCACACTACATGAGTTTGTCACCAAATAAGAGGAGGGAAAAGAAAAAAAGAAAAAACACATACCTTTTCCTGCTTGGTTCTCGAGACAATTTAACAGCCACAAACATCACTAGAAACTTGAGTTACTTATTGCTTGTCGCATTTACTTGTGTACGCCATCCCCTGACTCTTTCTAATTGACGTCTAGTCAGAAAATAAGCTAGGTTCACATTTAAAGATACAGAAACCTAAATTCCTTCTAAGGAAACATAAATAATATAAAAGGTTCATATAAATATACACAGATATTTATTTTGAAGCACTTTCAGTTTATGGCTACTGATGTCTTCTAGCACCTTGATAGATAAGGACATATATCTGCTTGTCTTTCTATCAGTTTAGATTTCCAGACATTTTAGCTATCCCTTACTATGTTTTATACAGCAGAGTTTAAAAGCAGAAATGAATCATCAGCAAATAAAATCACTGCTGTTTTACAAATTCTCTAAAGAAACTAGTAAATGTCAAGCAACTGACAGGTTTGTTTTGGGGAGGGTTGCCATTTCCCACGCTGGTGCTCCTGCAGAATACTACTGATGTCCTGCTGCCAAGGTATGCCCTCGGGTGGGCAGGTGGGATGCAACAAGAAGGTTGGATGTGCATTTGGCAAATCAAACATTTAGATGGCGGTATGGTATACTAGATGGAGAAAGTGGAAGCAATGATTGTATAGGCAACTATAATGAGTAACATAACAACAGTGGATTTGACCCGTGTGTCAATTATACAATGTTTATATCCCATGTGGCTTTGGGCTTTGTCGAAGCATCTGTGTTCTACACACATATTGTGTTGGATCTGATTTGAGTGGAAGGGGAGAGGCTTAGCCCACACCCTAATTTGTTACTGGGTTGCCATGCATTATGGGCATGCATTGTGGCAGGTACTCAACGGGCTATCCATCCTTAGATGGCTCATGCTGTTCCCGTTTGCTCATCTGAATGGTGACTGCGGCTGTGCTCTTCTTGTTATGTTGCCTGGCTGTGGCTTCACCCTTCTTATAATATTGTCTGGCTTTTTACATTATCAAGAATGACACAATACTAGTGTATGCGGGTATATCATGTTACTGTTAGTGTGGACAAGGATGCTTGACAATGCAACTATGATTCTTGGACCTTTCTGCAGACGGGTGTGTTATCTGGCAGTTGAGAGCCTGGTTGTTCCTGATCAGCGGACCTGTATTTTTGTGTTTCAATGTGACTGCATGAAAGGATGCCAGTATTGATCTGCAAGTTTGATGGGCAATAGATTCGTTGGGGATTGATTTGAGGAGACACTTGTATTATGGCTGGGGCACTTGACATTTGATAAATGTATCCTCTCAATGATGCGTTCTGTCTGGTCATTGGCTGTAAAACAGCTTTTCTGAGAAATATTGTTGTGGTGCCAGTTAATGATTTGGATTAAATGTTTCTATATACAGTCATGAAGCAATTGCCAGGATAAAATGGTACTCTTGCAGTGCATGGATCATCGTGGCTGTCCTCCGATGTTGGAGGAAAAACAAGCTTCTTGGACACCTTTTTGACGTGGTAAAGGTGTTACCCCATGGTTTGAATACGTTTTGTCTCTTTGCTGCAAAATGGGTTGGGAATTTTGGCCTGTAATATTTTCGTACATGGTGGTTTGAATCTTGGCAGCTTCCATTGTTTTGATGTGTTCTCCAGTATACTTTTGTTCAGTCATAGGATTGAATTACTGGTGTTGAGTAGGTCAGGATTGTATCTCCAGCACTTGTTGTCAGCAGATAGACTCACTGGTTGGGTGTCAGTCTAAGCTGTGGGAGTTGATGTGTGATATACATAGATGTTTGCTTTGAGGGTGTGGTCAAGTGCCATGCAGTTTTACCTCTGTACTGTGTCAGTTTTCATTGTGCAGGGTCCCTCTGAGGGTTGATGGAAGTGTTGGCAACAAGACACTCAATCAGGTAACAACATTATGAGTGGTCTCTTGGATAAGAGAGCTGTCTAAATTGTGATCTTGTTGTCTCCAGCCATGGGAATTGTCATTGAAAAGCTGAAAAATGCAATCAGTGGAACATATTTAATGTCTACTAAAGAAATATTAATATACTTATACATTGTATCGCATTTCAGTTTATGTTAAACATGAAATATGATGTGGTTTCAGAACTATTCATGTTTTTATTCCAATATGACTTTGCAAATATTAATTTAAACACTGGTTTCGGACTTGAGTAGTCTAAAACAATTGCACAACAATGGTACTGTATTATACAGTAATGTCAGTAAATAGTTTTCAACAGATGTATGAAATATACAGTTATAGATTTTAACATGATGTTTATTAATACCCTAAATTATTTTGAAATGATACTACCTTAATCTAAATATTTGTACCTTTTGAAACCTGCTTAGAAGTAAGTATTATTGAATTACAATAAGATGAGTAAAGAATATATGTATATATTTTAGCTGATTAGATTATCTTAATATATTATTCAATTATCTTTATTTAAAACTAAGAGGATAAGAGAAACTGATCCAAATATTATTTGTGAGGGTAGAAAGTTTGTTTGGTTAGATTCACTAACCAAACGAAGAGGTATATTACCTCATAGCAATAGGGAATGATTTTTAAGGTTAAGAATTACAAGTTTGGAAGTTCTTTGTTTTTTTTTATTCTATCACTTTGGTGTCACTCAGAAACATGCAAAAATCATACAAGAAAAACTTTTTGAATTCTGTATCCAAGATGGAACTAAGAATAAACAATATTTACATAAACTCACAGATAAAACAAACTCAAAACTAGGAAATGAAATGTTTATCCATAAATGTTAATGGTCTAAATAATAGTAATAAAAGGAGAAGCCTATTCAAGTACATAAACTTACATAAACCACAAATAGTCTTTTTACAAGAGACACACTTATTAGATAGAGATATAAACCACTTAAATATTAATAATTACACAGTACTAATAAACTCTCAATACAAAACAAAAAAAAGAGGAGTAGCTATACTACTGCAACTCAACTATAACACCTAAAATAATTACTACTCATCAAGATACATCAGGTATGTTTTGTCTAGTTTCAATAGAGTTAAATAAGAGAATCTATACGTTAGTAAATCTATATTGGATCCCAGGACTAGGATTAAAAACAGTTAAACAGCATTTTGAAGAGATAATTCATTTAACTAAGGGTAGCCTGATATTGGCAGGAGACTTCAACTGTATAATGAATGAAAAAGATACAGATTCTAAATCCAAAAGAAGAAAACAACCCATCTCTAAAGCACTATCAAAATTTATAGATACATTGTATTTAAAAGATATAAATGAATTTGCAGAACTAGACTCACTAATCTTCACATTTTATTCTCATAGATATAAAACTAACTCTAGAATTGATAGAATATATGTTGCCAATGACCTAATAACAAAAATTGACAAAGTCAAAATCATAAATTGTCCTTTATCTGATCATAATGCCATAGTATTTGAGATAGAGCTTACACCATTTTATTCAAATCCCATTACTAGGATACCTTCCTATATCACAAAATTGAGAGATTTCAAAGAATTTTATGAAGAAACAATCAAAAACTTTCTAGAAATAAATTACACAGAAGATATTTCAGAAATATATGTCTGGGATTCATTAAAAACAGTTACATATGGGAAGATATTATCCTGGAACATAAATAAAAGGAAGTTATGGAATAAAGATATGCTAGACTTACAAAACAAAGCAGATAAATTGAAACTGGAAATACAAAAGGGTAATGCTACTCAAGTTCAAGAACTTACACAAATCAATAAGAAGTATACAGAATTGCTACACCATAAGATTATGATTAACTTAGAAAAGATAAAAATAAACTCATACTCTACTAATTCAGCACACCTGAGATACTTAACTAATAGAACAAAAAAATAATTAAATCTAAGCAAATAAAAGAAATATTTATTCCCAATACTAACAAAAGAGTTACGGAACTAAATGATATTTTAGAAGCATTCAGACTCCAATTTAACATTGATAATTCCATAAATACTCAAGATACACCTACTAAGGATATAAAAAATACTTAGAAAACAATATTCATATTAAATTAACACAAGAACAAATAGACATTATAAACAAACCAATCTATATGACAGAATTAAAATCACAAATTAAAAAGCTCAAGACAAATAAAGCACCTGGCCCAGACAATATGCTACCAGAAATGTATAAATTAATACCCAATCAAGCCATATCTTTATTATTAAAAGTATATGATATAGCCAATAAAGATTTGAATATACCACCCTCTTGGAAATATTCATTGATATCCCCAATTATCAAACCAGATAAAGATGAGAAACAGTGTTCCTCATATAGGCCAATATCATTACTCAATATAGACTACAAGATGTTTATGGCTATATAATGAGATAGGATCAAACACTTTCTTCCTTTCTTAATTCACAAAGATCAAACAGGTTTTATTAAAGGAAGAAATACTTCAGATAATATTAAAAGAATACTAACATTAATAGATTATAGCAAACATAAAGTCCTAAATTTAAATGTAATCTCATTAGATATTAATAAAGCTTTTGATTCGGTTAATTGGAACTTTCTTTCACTAGTTTTAAAAGAATATAACTTTCCTTATAATTTTAATAATCTTATCCAAATACTATATGAAAAATCTACTGCATATGTTAAACTGGGATCATATAGATCAGGCCCTATAACAATAAAAAAGTGAACTAAACAAGGTTGCCCTTTATCACCATTGTTATTTGCATTACTCATAGAACCCTTTGCAAATCAAATCAGATCAAACAATAACATAAAGGGCATTTGTATTAATAAAATGTTAAACCTTAAAATCCAACTCTTTGCTGATGACATATTATTAACTCTCTCAGATGCAAATGAGTCTTTGAATGCTCTATTTAACTCCATGAATAAATTTCAAAATATTTCAGGCTTAAAATTTAATGAAAACAAAACTAAAATTATGCCCTGTAATTGTAAAAAAAAAAATAATATAAACAAAAGATTTTCCAAATATATAGTAACAGAAAGTAAATTATTATATCTGGGAATAAATCTACTCAATGAATTAACAGATTCTCTAATATTTAACTGTAATAAAATACTAGACAAAATAGAACAAACAATTGGTTACTGGAATAAATATATCTTTTCAACAGCAGACAGATTATATCTTATTAAAATAATCATATTTCCCAAAATATTATACTTAATACAAAATTTTTCATTGCCACCTCCCAAATATATTATTCAAAGATACAATAAACTAATTTTAAAATTTCTATGGTTTCCAAATAAACCCGTATAGCCTTAAATAAACATTTGCCAGATTGGGAAGATGGTGGAATTAATTTACGGATATTGATTTATATATTACCTCATCTGTTATTAAAAACATAACACTATGGTTAAATAATTCATACACACCTATATGGAAACAAGCCCATGAGCAGATTTACATAGAAATCAATTATAATCACATACAAGACAACTTAACAGTAATACCATCACCCCTTATATGGATGTTAAAAGATTATTTTTAGGAAAAGGAATAATATTAATAAATTGCCATCAAACTATGTAAGTTCTACACTTTCAGTGTTCAGAACATATATAAACAAAATACCAAATATTAATTCTTGGATTTTTCTTATTTTCCTATAGCTTTTACACCAAATATTCTAGATACATTCCAAATATCTAAAATAAATATACTTAAAGAAGAAACATTACTCTTTTGGCATCAACTTATAGAGAAAGGGAAAATTCTAACAAAGGAACAGATAATTTATAATTATAATATAAATAAAGACAATTGGCTGTTTTACAAAATCTAAGGCATTTTCTTATAAATAAAATAGAACAAATGCAACCTTCAGTTAGACATGAAGCTCCAAAACTCATTGAATACCTTATTCTTATCACAAAACAGCCTTATCAGGGTACAGGTTATTTGTCTAATATCTATAAAATTGTTAAAAAACAAAAACTATCATGAAAAATCATACTGGGATTATTATACTTTAATAAACAACCATCCTGCAGTTGAAGAAGAAAAAGTAATATTCTAAAATCTTCCAAATTTTCTACATTATCAAAATACTGGCAATTATTCACTTGGAGATATCTACACAGAAGTTTCTATACACCACATAGGTTAGCCAAAATGTATTCTATTGAAGATCAATGTTGGAGATGCCATATCAAGATAAAAGCAGATTGGCAGCATGTTTTTTATGAATGTATATGTCTCAATATGTACTGGAAATCCATTAATTATTTTTTCAGACTGTTTATAATGATAATTTTCAATTAACAAAGTCTTTAATTTTATTCAACTCTCCTATTCCAAACTGTGTACCAAAAAAAGACACTAAAATCCTATGGTCACTATTGGCAATTTCACGTAAAATCATAACTATACACTGGAAAAATGAGGCTTCGCCTACGTTCAAGGAATTTGAGACTTTAACAACAACAGTTGCTCACATGGAAATATTAACAGTGAAGAACAGAACTAAAAGAACTACTTCTTACTATTACTCTTGGATGAAAGTACTGGAAATACTTGAAAATATCGAAGAAGATATATCATCTTATGTTTCTAACTCTATATAATATAGAATTTCAATGTTATTTGCATAGACACCAATGTAAATAGTTATATAATGGTTTGAAGTTAGTAATGTTTTAGAATTGTAAATATGTTATTTATCTTTATTTCATGTAATGTTTAAGACATCTTATTTGAAATAATAAAAAAAATATTTAGTGAAAGTTTTGCAAAATATACACAAAAACGAAACACCACAGAAAAACAAATAAGAAAACTATCCAGCTTGAAAACTGCACGTTTAAATAAAAGAGCTGCCCTACAGTGGTAGTTATGAAACACCCCATACATTACTATACCAACAATAATGACCTTTATTTTCCTCTCTATCACAGAATTCTAAAATAATGTGACATGATAGTTCAGCAGAAGTCAGTATAAATTGTATTGTTGCTGTAATTTCACAAATAAAGGGAAGCACTTCCCATTTCATCGATAAGGAACATTTGTTTGAAATGTATGTCTCCTAATTAGAACAGGAAAAGCCAACTGCAGATATTCCAACAAAATATAAAATGTTCCACAGCAATTACAAAAAAACCCCACTTCAAACTACCTAAGCTATGTATAAGTGTTGCATTTGCGATATCTAATTAATAAGGAAAAGCAGAAAGCATGCAATTCAAGCAAGAAGGAGGCAACATCCTGCTCCCCAGAGCTCATTCTAATGCACTCCCATATGAAATCCACAAAGATAATGCAGTGAGATGAGGAATATTTAAACGTGCCATCTTTTCTCTGTAAATATAAATTCACAGGTGTGAACCTAGGGGTGATAATGTTAAAATGTACATAGTGAGGTAAGGAATAATCCACTCCAAAGGTACTCCTGTTAATATGAATAGGCCAGCAGCCAGAGTTGTGCTATGACTGAGGCTTATTTATGACAGAAAAGCAAGACTTCCTTTTATTTTAATCCTGCAACAGAGCTACTTGTTCCATGATGAGAAAAAGACAAGAGATTCTTGTGGGAAGCCTCCATCTCACAAAATATGGTATTTTTGAAATGGTGGGCACAGTGTTATCTATACATTAAAAAGCACAAGATGGCTTTAATAATTGAAAAAAAAATACTCATATGAAAGAGAGCAAAAGTGCATACTAAATACACTGACAATTCTCCTCAAACAGAGCAAAGAATTAGGTTTATGCTATAGTTAATAAAATAAAGGAATCAATTCTCTAGCCATTTGTTTATGGTGTGCTGTGTCAGCTTAAGCAATTACATTACAACATAAAGCTGTTTTTGACTTTAATACCAATAGTGCAAATGCCTACAGGGATGTTTGTATAAAAACCTGCATAAAACAGTTAAAAAGATTACTAATGATCAAACTTTAATAAGTGACGTTAGTATATTCATTAAGAAAATAGAGATAAATAATATTTCTTTAAGTGGCTATCTCATTAATAGAAAAAAGGATGGTATCTTGAATAAACATCTATAAACCTGAAAGAATAATCAATGGATCTATGTTAGAACACAACAAAGAAGAACCAAGAAACTGTCCTTGTCCATGTTCATCCAGTAAACATCTCATTCTGGTCAGCTTCTAAGACTTTAGTTCATTCTTTTCTTCTGTCGAGTTTCTCACTTAGAAGATATGCATGTGGTTTACTGACTTTCGGGTGCTGTCAAGACTCAGCTTAATTTAGGAACCAAAACTGCTTGCATTTATAAACCACTATGTAAAGAATTTCAGCAGTTGCTACCTCACCTTGGTAAATCAATCACCCTTTGGTACAATGATACAGGAAGCTGTTTAAGCAATTCTGTTTATGAAAATGAATCAGTGGCTTGGCTCCTTTCCTTTAGGGCAGAACAGGGTAGTTCTTAATGGAAGAATACTCAACTTCTTTTTAACAGAATAGTTTTTTTTTATGCTATGCAGCTCTCACAATTCACTTTTTATCTTGCTCTGACCCCATGGCATAGAGAGATAAAGCCCATATTGTACCTGATGATTCATATTTGAGTAGCAGCATGGGTGAGGACCTGATGGGGGAGATTGTGACTGAACAGTCCATGCTGGGTCATCCTTCTGGGGAGGCACCCTAGGCTTGTTGTACTAGCAGCAGCATTAAGAGCCCAGTGGGTTCCACACTGCAAATTGTCTATAACATCCCCTACAGAACTTGGCATACCTCAATAAATAATTGCTCTTGAAGCATGCAAACTGTATACAAAACAGATACATCACAGAAACAAGATCAAGAAAACTATCCAGCCTGAAAACTGCACATGTTTAAGCAAAAGAGCTGCTAATTGTAATAATAATAATACAGGTGCTATTGCTGAGCTTGCCAGGCTGCTGCTGGATGGTGGAGGGATAGGACATACACCCTTCATCAGGCTGAACCCAGGGAAAGCTAAGGCAGGTTCTGCAGACATGGTGAATAAGGAGAGCAGCTTGTGACCGTGATGACCAGCTGTGTGTGTGTGGGGGGGGGGGGCAAAAAGAAAACAAAATGATACGGTATCTTGTCCTCCTTATCTTGGAATGACATGCATTTCTATATAATGGTACATGGAAGAATGAATTAGGGTTGTTAGGGCAAGGTACCAGTGCCCAGTGAGCTTAATTTGTGGGAGAAATGAGTGGCACCTCTTGGCCTAGTACAGAAGGCAGCCACCTCCAAATAAGTCCATAGATTGCTGATCTCCTCATCCTCCAACAGATTACAAATTTGCAGATTATTTTGTCAAACTTTGCTTTATTAATCTCTGAGCCTTCTCAGCCTTAGTCTGCCTGCTCTCTATATCAGAGACAGTCATTTCTAAGGATATGAATTTTGTTCGACCCTCAGTCATCAAGAACTTCAGATACAGACACTGATGCTTGTGTAACTGACAAAGTGAAGCTACTGCATTTCTAATGTCTATTATTGCTTCAGACAGGAATCACACATCATTTTGCTGAAGAAAGCATATGTAGTTCAGCTGTTAGACTCTGCATTGGATGGCTCACTGAGGGTGCAGCTGTGTAATAATGATCGCAACTACAGGTTTATATATCATCTTTATACCCAACATACAGAGTGAAATGGTTATGCTCTTATAAAAGGCATTAACTTTAAGAAAAGTATGTGTAATATAGAGAAAATGAGCCACCCATGAGGGGGAACTAGCTTGCAATTTCAACACTGGCAATTATTAACACTTTTGGATGCAAATTCCAGAACATTTAGGATTCTACATATTGAAGTCTAAGGTGACATTTTGCTGGTTCATTCAAACAAAATCATTTTGCGCTTTTTCCATTTTTTCATGTTTCCAATCTGAAATCTCTGACTGTCGTAGATGGATGCAAGGACATTCCAGCTATTCATGAGATGAGACTTTATAGATGGCTTTTTACTAATTATTTGTAAAGAGATGACCTTTAAGCAAAGTTATGAGAAAATATTCAGTAGACTGAATTCAGACTCCTAGCATTCATAAATATTCGTAGTCTGAGACAAAACCTTCAGAATACTCACCCTTTCTTTCATTTTTAATAAACTTTAGTGGATGCCACTAACAGAAGACAGAACAACAGAAAGTGGAAAGAAATGTAACAAAACTTAGGTATCCCATCACAATAAGGTTAATCAGAATCCTAAAGAGATAATCCAGGTATTTTTGCAATTTCAGAAAAATCTATATAGGGAACAGGAGTGGAGAAACCAGGAAGTGTACATTTTGGAAGCTTTTCTAAAAATATTAGATATTCCAAAGCTTGATGAAATAGAAACTCAACAATTAACAGTTACACAACATAAAGGACAAATAAAAAAAGGACAAATAAAAAAAATGTGATGTGTAACCAACAAAATGGGGAGTCTCCAGGAAAGGGTGGATTCCACAAGAAATTTGGAACTTAGGAGAAAGAAAACTATTTGAGATTTAGAAGACGTGCACTAATGTTTTGAAATGGTGGTGGTGGGGGGAATACCTGCAACATGGAAGAAGGCGTTGGTGGCAGTAGTATTACCAAAGGATGATAAGGATCGTATAGACCCTGCCTCATACAGTCATGATCACAAGCTATTTATGTCTATATTTGCTAAGAGAATGGCAACAATTTTACCAAAGCTGATAGATATGGATTGGTGTCTTTTTTTTGAAAGGGAGACAAACATTTGATAATAATAACAGAACAATGATGATACATAGAGAATATAAAAAAAACTCCACTATTGTTTATTATAATCGATAGAGAGAAAGTACTTGATAAAGTTGCCTAGGAATTCATGAATAGGGCAATGTTATTGTTTGCATTCCCAATAGTATCTTCTTTTTCTTCTGGCTTTTCCCAGTTAGGGGTCGCCACAGCGGAACTCCGGTCCGCTAATGATTGGCAGTAGATTTTTTCGGTGCCAAGGTGCCAGCTCGACGCCCAACCTTCAACGAAGGCATGCCCATTCACGCATGTCTTTCGAATGCCAGCCACTCGACCATGGGGAGGACATGCAGTCTCCACACAGAAGGCACTCCAGCTGAGAATCAAACGGGAGAAACTCTTGCTGTGAGGCGACAATGCTACTGCTGCATCACCGCGGGTAACCGCATTCCCAATAGTATAACAGAGTTAATAAGGGGAATATATGCTAGAGCAAAGGAAAAAATATTGAAGGGAGTCCTCTCTACCAGCATGAGTTTAAACAGAAGGACTAGGGATGTTCCCTTCCCCCTTTCTTATTTGGTATATACTTGGAGCGTTTACCTAAAAAGAGACAGACCAGGAAGGGATGTTCCCTTCCTGTTTCTTATTTGCTATAATCTTGGGCCTTTAGCTAAAAAGATAAGGGACTCAAAAATTCATGGATATAATAATCTTGTACTTGGCAAGTCCCGAATCTGATATTAGGGTACTGTGCGCTATTTTAAGACAGATTCAGGTATGTTCAGAGTATAAAATAAATGAAGATAAAACAAAGGTCTTAACAGTAAATTGTGTGTCTACACATGAATCAATTTAACAATATGGGAAGCATGAAAAGATGAAGTAGTAAGATGTAACTATTAAAAAAGACTTTTTGTGGCACCTAAAAATATGTGAAGATTGACCAAGCAGAAAATGATTAAAAAATGAAGAGACTGGAAAGTGATAGCTATGGACATGGGCTGCATGATATAGTCAGTGAAAATGATTTTAGTTCCTTTGCTCCTGTATATAAGTCAGGCATACTTTTTCAACCAGAGGACAAATTGTGGACAGGAACTAACAGAGCTGAAGGAATTGACTTCTGAGAAGAAAGCAATAGTAAAGTGGGATGACCGGATTTAGTAAAGTGGGATGACCGGATTTAGTAAAGTGGGATGAGCGGATTTAGTAAAGTGGGATGACCGGATTCTTCTTATTCAACAAGGTGTGAAAAAATATTATATATCTCTTACTTGCTTACTTGCTTGGTGTGATGGATTCTGCAGTGTTCTTATGACACTCAGTCTTGCTGGCTAGATTCTGCTAAAATTCAAAGTCTGATTATATTTGCATTCACAGTCTGTTGCATACAGAAACTTGCAGAATATACACTGATGAAAGAATATACTTTGCAGCACTTGTCTTTAAGAGCAGTAACCAATAACTTTTATAATAAATAAAACTGGACAAACGTTGCAGCTTAAAAGTACTGTTCCAACTTTACTTCTCATATAGTACAGATGATGTGAGAGATATAACATTTACCTCAGAACACCAAATGTGTTCCTACCATATCCCAAACAACTGGATTTATACAACTCTTTATATACTCTTTTTAGTCATGCATAAACATATTTTTGAGGAAACACATTGTTCTGTATTCTTATTTTGGAGAATTGCTTATCCTGTAGAAACAATACTAAGCTTCCTTATTTAACAATGTCTTGTAAGAGACCAGCTTTTCTGACAGTGTGAATATCCTGTAACAGTGTCCTGATGTCCATGTAGAAAAACATATTTTGAGGAAACACATTGTCCTGTATTCTATTTGGATCTGTGTATAGAAACATGTGTTCTTATGTCAATGCTGATAAGCATATCCTGTTTTATGAAGAAAAACATATTTTTGAGAAAACACATTGTCAGAGATCAGCTTTTCTGACAGTGTGAACATCCTGTATTTTATTTGGATCTTTGTAAAACATCTGTTCTTGTGCCATCCTGTTTTTCCATGCAGAATAACATGTCATTGTTCTTTAAAAGCAGATTTTGCATTTTGTTATTGCATATATCATGCCTTGAGTCTGTAAGGGAATAATGTCCATTCAGCAGATTCCTTTTCCAAGCCATGGTCATTTAGTATGACTGCTGATCACATTTACTTAAACTTTGTTTCTGCATTTAAGCAAGCCTTTTCTTTCAGCATATTTACAACATAATTAATTTCAGATTTATATTCATAAAATCTAACAATTCCCTCTGTTTTAAACATACTCAAAACATTTTATATAGAAAACACAAGAAACAAACCTTTAGTTTGATACTACAAATCAAAATGCAATTTTACATAGTTAATACAATGATATTAAAGTATTACTACCAAAACTGAATGTATTTAACAACTTTTTCTTTGCAGACCATTCTGTGAAAATATTTTATCAGTTATGAGCTGTGTCTGCTTTAATGTTATTATTTTTTTTTAACATGATCAATTTATTCTTTTGCAATCACAGAATTTAATTTATGACTTAGAACTGTTTCATTAACTCTTTGCAACTGTTGAATTAACTATAAGAGACAGTAACCATGTGCTACTGCAAGCATTTATACACTACTGAAAACACACAATTTCAATGTCATTTTAACCATAACATTGTGGTCATGTCTTTGAACTGCTCAATAACATCTTGGTAAAACACTGAACTGGGCTTAGATAATAAATATTTGAAAGCAATTTACTGGGGTAAAACCAATGATATTACAACTTGACAAATTACTTATTTATGCATTTCAATCTAGTAGGTACCCTGGACCCATTTTTTATTAAATATGGTTTTCACACATATTTATTACTAGACATTAATCTCATTTGTACTGAATTCTTCTGCATTTGTACATACAAAGACTATCATTTGTACTGAATTCTTCTGCATACAATGACTATAAAGTACATTTAGTCTAATTTTACAAATTTAATAACATTAATATTGAGCAAAATCTTGGAAAATGTTTGTCTCTTTAGAAATATCTAGTGGAACTGATACCAAATCCATATGTCCTGTTATTTTAAACTACATACTCAACAATTATTAAAAATATTCATGTTTTTTTATACCAACATTGTTTTGTCAAAAACATATTAAAAATAGTGACCATTCTTGCTCAATTTTTTTACATATCTTTACTCTCTTTTGTATAGCTGTAATCAATTTTAAATCATCTCTTGTTTAACCATTATGATAGCTATTAACAACTTGTAAACTATCTTATCCTGTCAGGTTTAATCCAGTTTACCAGTATTTCTAATACACTAATACCTGTTTTTCCCTCTACCTAAAAGAGTATTGTCAAGAATGAATGAGGTATTTTTTTTTTTTTTTCCTGTAGCTTTATTTTAGACCCTTATTATTTATTTTTATGTAGCTTTATTTCAGACCCTTGTCACAGTCTGTTTATACAGTCAGTGTAAAACTGAGAAAGTGCCCCTCCCCCTGTAGTACTTCAGCAGCACTGTTTTCCTGCCCTATGCTGTGAGAAATAGAATGCATGTCAGCCCAACACTTTGGTTACATTTATTTTATTAAATTATGAACTTTTGTCTGACTTGATAACTTTTTATAAAGCTTTTGCTGTTTACTACCACTAGTAGGCATTTACATTCTCCTGCACAATTGATTTGAACTGTATATATACTATAGCCCATTTGCTGGCTGTACTTGATTCCTTTTAACATTTACTTGCAAACAGATTATCAGTGACATATATGCACAATTGTGGCATTTTATGACAATTATTAAATAGTGTTGCCTGTAAACATTTTAACAATTATGTTTTAATAACAATGATGCTTTAGAAAAACCCAAGCTACTTGCCTGGCAATCAGTCTTGTTGTTTATCTTATCTTTCCAGCATTTCCTGTAACTATTCATCTAGTCTAGGAAGGTCAGAGCTCACATTTCATACTCTGTAAACTATAGTTAATTCTTTTAGCATTTTTCCTTTAATGTGATTGTGATTTGCATAACTATGGATTTATACAACATAAATAGACATCATTTTACAATTACCTTACATGGATTTCAGTATTTTTTATTTATTTATTTATTTAACTATTGAACTGTCCTGCCATTAATTTTACAAAAACTGTTTGACTAATGCCATTTGTGATTTTATTTTTAAAATTCAGAACTTTAACTGTTTGGTGTTACTATATAATTATAAATAAATTGTAAAAAACAAAATAGATATTAGTTTAACCAACACATTTATATTTATATTATTTATATTTGCTGTTGTCTGCCTGTTATTCTTGTGTATTGTAACATATGTACTCTAGATGAAAAGAACACACATGCATGTCTGTCTTGTATATGTATATCTTTATAAAAGCATGTCATGTCTTGTGACTTTAAATTTTACTCTTATCTATTTTTATTTAATTTTATATATTATAATACACTAGAACAGTTTTGTTTACCTTTTGACTGTGCTAAGAATGGCATTCATATGCTTTACTTTACTGTAGTACTGATAGATGTCTTGCTTTAACTGAATGAAAGTAAAACATTTAAGAATGATTTGTCCCTATCATCCTACCATGTATGTTTAACCATTTTCAAAACATAAACATATTATAAAATATATTTCTTTTGCACAGATTAACTGTGTATGCAGGAAATTCCCAGTCTTTGTCAGTTCAGCTAATTTATTTCCTTTATCCTGCAACTGCAGTTGAATAGTTTCCTGTAATATTGTATGGTCTTTCTGACATTCTTTAGTAAGCTGTTCTGCTGAATTTGAAACTCCTATGCACTTTTGAAAAGATGTATGTATAACTTGTCTAAGCTTCCTGAACTCATTGTGTCTGTCTTTTAGAAGTTTATTACATTCCTGTGTAACAAAATGTACTAGGGTTCTATCAGTAACTGATTTGACTCACATGTGGTGACAGGACATAACTGTTCAACATCAGAATGTAATGGAAACACTTTACCCTTAGTTAATTCTTCAGATCTGTCTTTACAGTCTATTTTTATATTTGCAATATGATGCAATATTTTTTTATGACATAATACACAAAATGCAGTTTTTGTTGAATCACACAATAAACATTTGTCATTTTTCACATGGTTTTCTTTGAGATACCAGTCAAATATTGTAATACATTTGCATAATGCCTTACTATCAACCTGCCCTAATAAGGTTTTACATTTACTAATGTGCTGCGTATACCAACATAGCAATTTACTAAAGTTTGGTTTACTCCTGCATGAATTATAAATAATATCCATACTATCTAGTAATATACAACCTGTCTAGGAATACAGAAACTATATATGAATATACAACCTGTCTTAAGAATATAAAAACTCTCTTAAGAATATACAAACTGTTTTAACATCATCCACACTAAATATGTGACACAGAAAAAAGTCTTACCAGTTAGCAAGAAAACAGGTGATCAGGCTGCTATTGCAGATGGCTGGAAATTTTTCAAAGTCACTTGAGAAGCTGGGAAAGCACAACAGGCAGTGGACTGATGGGCTAGTGGATATTCCCCTTTTCTTGAAGAATTTATGGCACTGCGAATTTCTTGAACTAGTCTCACTCCGGATTGTAGACGTCTAAAAAAACTTTACTACTGCAAGCTGCATAAACTGGAATACTTCTGTTCAGAATTGACACATACGTACAAATGTTAGTTACTGCAATTTAACTGAAGTGACCCTCTGCAGGGCTTACCATCACTCCTCCTGTGTTTGAATGCAGATTGTAGGTTCAAATGCAGACTAGCTTGCCATTGAAAAATTATATGGTGCTAGTCACTCAGCTGCCTCGCCATTGAAAAAATATATTATATGGCTCTTACTTGCTTACTTGCTTGGTGTGATGGATTCTGCAGTGTTCTTATGACACTCAGTCTTGCTGGCTAGATTCTGCTAAAATTCAAAGTCTGATTATATTTGCATTCACAGTCTGTTGCATACAGAAACTTGCAGAATATACACTGATGAAAGAATATACTTTGCAGCACTTGTCTTTAAGAGCAGTAACCAATAACTTTTATAATAAATAAAACTGGACAAACGTTGCAGCTTAAAAGTACTGTTCCAACTTTACTTCTCATATAGTACAGATGATGTGAGAGATATAACATTTACCTCAGAACACCAAATGTGTTCCTACCATATCCCAAACAACTGGATTTATACAACTCTTTATATACTCTTTTTTAGTCATGCATAAACATATTTTTGAGGAAACACATTGTTCTGTATTCTTATTTTGGAGAATTGCTTATCCTGTAGAAACAATACTAAGCTTCCTTATTTAACAATGTCTTGTAAGAGACCAGCTTTTCTGACAGTGTGAATATCCTGTAACAGTGTCCTGATGTCCATGTAGAAAAACATATTTTGAGGAAACACATTGTCCTGTATTCTATTTGGATCTGTGTATAGAAACATGTGTTCTTATGTCAATGCTGATAAGCATATCCTGTTTTATGAAGAAAAACATATTTTTGAGAAAACACATTGTCAGAGATCAGCTTTTCTGACAGTGTGAACATCCTGTATTTTATTTGGATCTTTGTAAAACATCTGTTCTTGTGCCATCCTGTTTTTCCATGCAGAATAACATGTCATTGTTCTTTAAAAGCAGATTTTGCATTTTTGTTATTGCATATATCATGCCTTGAGTCTGTAAGGGAATAATGTCCATTCAGCAGATTCCTTTTCCAAGCCATGGTCATTTAGTATGACTGCTGATCACATTTTACTTAAACTTTGTTTCTGCATTTAAGCAAGCCTTTTCTTTCAGCATATTTACAACATAATTAATTTCAGATTTATATTCATAAAATCTAACAGGTGGTTTAGGGCTATGAGACTTGAAGGGATATGTGAATGTGGCATAACTGAGACTTTTACATATAGCTCAAGCAGATGGCTGTATAGAAGAGTGCAAACCAACTTCTACAACTACCATATATACACCATCACTCCCCAACTACTCCTCAATAGGCCCCATTTTATATAGCACAAACATATTTGTACAAGCCAACATAAAGATTTTAACCCATCAAAGCCCCTGCTACACTACTGTCTCAGTTCCAGCCCAACTAAAAAGAAAAAAGAAAACACTACATGTTATGCCTCCCACCCACTCTAGTTGAGCTCAGTGCGGAGACATTCATCTAAACCCTGGCCCCTCCTCACCACTCTACTACCCCTCAAAATCCCTAAACTTTACCACCATTACTATCCAGAACATCAGAAACAAAGTCTCACATCTGCATGCCTGGATAAACCAAAATAAACCTGATTTTACAGCCATCACAGAAACATGGCTAAAACATATATCAAATATGTTGAATTCCTACTCTCTAACTTTAGCTGCCTAAGGACAGACAGACCAAAGAAGAAAGGTGGCGGCATTGCCATAATTTACCCATATACCTTTACAGTAGTTCAATACACAAAACCTATCCCACAATTCTCCCCTGCAGAGATATTGCCAGCCTTCCTAAAACTGAATAACTGTAAAAACCTTTGTATCATGGTCATATACATTCCCCCACGCAATAACATACCTATACTTGAAAAGATTCTTGCCTGGACTACTACTAATATTAATAATGAAACCATCATCCTAGGCAATGTTAACATCAATTGCCATGATATCTCAAGCAACGACACCTCTAACAGCATTAACCTATACAATTATACTCAACTAATCACAGACATCAACAGACCCAGCTATAAAAAACAACAAAGGGGCAGTCCTTGACTGGATCCTGGTATCTGACCCTACCAAAAATCTCCTCCTCTGGTACATAACCAAATAGTATTAGTGACTACTCACCTGCCTTCATGATATGTAAGGTCACCCCTATGCCACACCAACACCAAGTCAGGCACACTAGGGATTTATACCATTTTAACCCCTCTACCTTCAATGAGATCTTATACAATGTGAACTGGTCATCATTAAAACATCTCCCACTCGATGCTGTAGAGTTTTTTAATTCAACATTTCTAGAGATCTTAGACAGGTTAGCCCCACCCCGTATGAAGAGAGTTAAGGCTAAACATGCCAACTGGCTGACCAAACAAACTGAGGAAACTATGTTTGCTGGAGATAAAGCCTGGAAAGTCTGGCATAAAAAACAAAAACCCATCTGACCTCACTCATTACAAACCAGGCAAAATGTCTAGTGATTAAAAATAAAAAAGAACATTTCCAAACTCTTCAAAAGCAATATAAACAAAACCCCAAAAAGTTCTGGGGAGCACTCAACTCCCTACTTTGTCCATGAACTAAAAATAATCCATGCTCAAACCCTGACAAGACCCCCACTGAAATAGTCACTCACTTTAATTCGAACTTTATTGACACCATAGTAAAGCTAACCTCCACCTTCCCACCAACAAACCACAACCCACGTAATACTCCACCATCTCCCTGCCCAAACTGCTGTATATCTACTTTCACACTCACACCAGTACCCACCTCCACTATATAAAAACTCCTTTAAAAACTCAAACCATGCACAAATGCTCCAGACAACTTACTGGCTGAATTTCTACAATTAGCCGAAAACTCCATTGCCTATCCAGTCAGTATACTCCTCAATAGTTCCATTAAGGAAGCTGCCATACCTAACATATGGAAGAAAACATTTGTTCTTCCCCTACATAAAGGCGGCAACAACTCTGATATCTCTAATTTCTGGCCCATAGCAATCATCTCCCCATCTCTAAAATATTAGAGAAATGTGTTCACACACAGCTTCTCAATTATCCTGTCAATAACCACATCCCCTCCCCTACTCAGCACAGCTTCAGGCCAGGGCATAGTACCAGCACTGCTCTCATATCTTTTCTGGACACAGTAAATAGGGCTCAGGATGCTGGATACTTACTTTCCTCACTCTTTCTAGACCTCTCAAAGGCTTTCAATATGGTTTCCCATCCCCTACTACTTAGTAAACCCTCTAACTTAGGTATGTCACCCTTCACCCTGAACTGGTTTTCTAATTATCTCTCAGATAGCAACAAGCCACCAAATGGCAAACATCCTACTCACCATTTCTGAAGACAACAACAGGTGTCCCCCAGGGTTCAATACTAGGCCCCCTTCTATTTACCATTTTCATCAATAACTTCCATATCACTCTTACTCATGGCATAGTCATCCAATATGCCAATGACTATACAGTCATGTCAAGACTGTGTCCGACCTTACCCAACAAGCCTTTACAGAAACCAAAGTTTGGATGTCTAGTAACCATCTTGCTCTTAACCTTAGTAAAACTAAACTTATAATATTTACCCCCCAAAAAATCTCAGCAGAAACAAATTCTCTGTACATTCCCTAACTAATACTAGCATTACTGTCACTCCATGTACCAAACTATTAGGAGTCATCATCGATGAAAATTTAACATTCGACCTCCACATCCATAATAATATCAAAAAAACACATCAGAAACTAGGTACCTTCTAAAGACACAAGTACTTCCTTAAGTTCACTGCCAAGAAAGCCCTAGCCTCTTCTTTCCTGCTTCCCATCCTCACCAACATACAATCCTCTCTCAAAACCATACTCGACGCATGCTACAGCAAGATCGCCAAATTTATAACTAACTCAAATTATTCTTCCATCACTGTCTTTACACCAGTTAAATCGACTTGAACTGCCTCAACACCTTACATAACTTCAGCTAACTACTACTGCACATACATTTTTTATTTTTATTTATTTAACATTTGTTGGGAAAGTCCAACTAGGTTCCACAGATCCTGTTTTCAGTGGAGGCCCAGGGAGAAATGCTCCAGAAGCATGTCTTTATAATGTGGGAGGAAACCCACGCGAATGCAGGGAGAACATGCAAACTCCGCACAGAAGGCACCCCAGCCAAGAATCGAACCAGAGAACCTCTTGCTGTGAGGTGACAGCATTAACCGCTGCACCACTGCGCCGCCCTATACATGTATATACAAACCTTCGATGTGCCCTTCTTTCTCTTCTTTGCTGTCCACCAGTCATCCCAACAGAACTCTTATGTCTGAAAACACATCATTGCTAAAAGTTAACAAACCTAATCTCTCAGCTGGACAAATGCTTTACTCTTTCACAGTCTCCAAACTCTGGAATGCTCTTCCACCTTCTATCAGAACCACAAGCAATCCTGTTCTCTTTAAGTCAACTTTAAGAAAACATCTTAAAGTTCCTTTGCTTTTTTAAAGCTGTCTCGCTATGTTAGTTAAAGAGAGCAGAAATAATTATTCAGAATATTATATATTCATAAAAATAAACAATGCATTTGGGAACAATATATACAAAATAATGCTGAAATGGATGCATAAAATACATACATTGACAAAAAATGAAAAGTGTAGGAGTATGTTCTAATGCACAAGAGAATAAATATGTGATTGAAACTGTATGTATAACAAATGCATATAATAACAGGAAATGTTTTTGAGATTTTTCCATTGCTATTAATGTATTTGTGTGCATGCCACAATTTAGCAATGTGATGAATAAATGCATATATAGTGGCTGATAACATAATAAAGACTAAACCAGTAAGGGATGGAGAAAGATTAATTGACCAACAGGAATAAGTATAATTAAGGATACTGAAAACAGGCAAGAGAAAGCAAAAAGTATACTTTATTGATTATTGTAATTCATGCATTAAAATTTACTGTTACTCCTGGAGCTTTTCTCCTCTGGCCTCAACTGAAAAAGGACCTGTGTCCAGTCTGACTTTCCTGGTAAACAAATGTTAAATAAATAAATAAAATAAATAAAGTATCTGGAGAAGACAAAAAAAAAAAAAAAGAGGCAGCACTGCTGTAGAAAATAATCTGGAAGATAAAAGCAACAGAGTGGCAAGCCTAACAGGTGTCTGACTTGTATGTCAAGGAATACCTTTCATATCAGGGAAAGTTAGCAGAAGATAGGCACAGTGACTGAGGGGACTATGCAGTGAAAGGCTAGCTCTGGTAGGATTTGTAGTAGAACTAAGAACAGACAAAACTGTTAAGATAAACTTAATTTGTAAGGCATATAAAATTGTACCAAAAACAAGTAGAAACGAATGAAACAAAACAAAATTACGACCACCCAGTGTCCAAAAAAGGATTTATTTAACTTTTCTAGCGCCTCAGAACAACAATGCCTTCAATGGAGTAAAATATTTTTTCAACACACAACCACACCTTATATACAAAACTGTTAAATAATCAACACCATTAATCAATCAAACAATTAAGCAGCATATAATCATATTAAAAAAATACACATCCAAGGAAATAATCCACAAAAACACAATACTCCCCTCAAGTAAGGAACCACACAAGGATGTAGTGAATAACAGAATTTATTCTTCTCTTCTCTTCTGGTACCTTGGTTTTTCACCTTCAAGGAATAATACAACACTAAAATCACATCCTTTTATACCCAAGTACAAAACACCATAAAGTATTCAATAATTCAATAATGAAATAATTAATTAAGCTGCTAATGAGTAAATTAAAAAATTAGAACTATAATGAATTAAAGAAACCCACAGAAGTGTGCTGTTGAGAGCAAGACAAATATAAATACATTTTTCAAATGTATCCTAACTCTATATCAACTTTACAAAGTAATATTACTATCCAAGTTCATGCCTGAGGAAACAGCGTATGAAAATTAATAATCATCCTACATTCAAGTCTGTTGAGTTAAAATACATACATTGACAAAAGATGAAAAGTGTAGGAGTATGTTCTAATGCACAAGAGAATAAATATGTGATGGAAACTGTATGTATAACAAATGCATATAATAACAGGAAGTGTTTCTGAGATTTTTCCATTGCTATTAATGAATTTGTGTGCATGTCACAATTTAGCAATGTGATGAATAAATAGCCTTGTTTAAAAAAGAATGCATATATAGTGGCTGATAACATAATAAAGACTAAACCAGTGAGGGGGTGGAGAAAGGCTATTTGACCAACAGAAATAACTATAATTAAGGGTACTGAAAACAGGCAAGAGAAAGCAGGAAGTATACTTTATTGATTATTGTAATTTGTGCATTAAAATTTACTGTTACTCATGGAGCTTTTCTCCTCTTCCCTCAACTGAAAAAGTCCAGTCTGACTTTCCCGGTTAACAAATGTTAAATAAATAAATACATAAAATAAATAAAGTATCTGGAGAAGACTAAAAGAAAAAAAAAAAAACAGAGGCAGCACTGGTGTAGCAAATAATCTGGAAGATAAAAGCAACAGTGGCAAGCCTAACAGGTGCCTGACTTGTATGTCAAGGAATGCCTTTCATATCAGGGGAAGTTAGCAGAACATTGGCACAGTGACTGAGGGGACTATGCAATGAATGGCTAGCTCTGGTAGGATTTGTAGTGGAACCAAGAACAGACAAAACTGTTAAGAAAAACATAATTAGTAAGGCATATGAAATGGTACCGAAAACAACAAGCAGAAGCGAATGAAACAAGACAAAATTATGACCGACCAGTGTCCAAAAAAAAATGTATTTAAATTCTCTAGCGCCACAGCACAACAATGCCTTCAATGGACTAAAATATTTTTTCAACATACAGCTACACCTTATATACAAAACTGTTAAATAATCAACACCATTAATGAATCAAACAATTAAACAGCATATAATAATATTAAAACCTTCCAGCTACGTTCCACATTAATCCCATCTGGGACTAAAGTTCCATACTTTAAAATAAAAAGTGACTCTTTATACAAACGTTTTTTCTTAACATTTATCATCTCATTTTGTTTTATAATTTTCTCTAAAACTGTACTCTGTAAGCCCTCAGGGTTACCACCATGGCAATTTAAAAATGTTGTGCAAGAGGGCTTTCAAGGTTTTTATTCTTTATATTTCTCATATGCTCCTGCAAATGTAACTTGAAAGTCCTTTTGCTTTCCCCTATGTAAAACCTATCACATGGACACTTCAAAGCAGAAATTATACATTCTGTATTACAGTAAAACTTGTTCATCACTTCAAATCTATGTCCGCTAATATAATCAAAAATACAAACTATATATCCACACACTATACATTTACCATAGGGGAAAGTTCCATTCTGTGTGGGAAAATCATACATCCTAACACTAGGGCTTACAAATTTACTATGCACTAACCAGTCTTTAATACTTTTACCCCTCCAAAAAGAAAACAAGGGGGACTTACATAAATCTACAAATTCCTTAAATTTAAAAAGATAGTTCCAATGTTGTCTTATAACTCAAACTGTCTGTTCACTTAAGAGGTCATAGGTAGTAACTACACACATGTTATGCTGTTCTTGATCACTATACCTTCCATTATACCCATGTCTATACCCAATTTTATCAAAATGCTCTTTCCTTACTTTATACAAAGAATCATTTACTAGACCTTCATAATATGTTCTCTGTATAAACATTTTTGCTGTTCTTTTAAATTCTTCTTCCAGAACCTTCTCATCATTACATATTCTTTTAATTCTCATCAATTCACCATATGGTAATGACTTCATAAGATGTGAAAGATGGAAACTAGTTCCATGGAAAAAATTATTACTGTCCTGAAATTTCCTATATACTTTAATTTTTATACCTTCATTTATTCTCCCCTCAAGATGTAAATCTAAAAATGTTACTTGTCCATATGATGGTTCATCAAACTGTAAACCAAACCTATTTTTTGTAATTCCTCAACAAATGGTATAACATCATTGTTAAAGTGACAGAGGGGACTATGCTGTGAAAGGCTAGCTCTGGTAGGATTTGTAGTGGAACCAAGAACAGACAAAACTGTTAAGAAAAACATAATTAGTAAGGCATATAAAATGGTACATGATAATTATAAGATTAGAATGAAAACATACAGAAGAGCAATGGGAAGACATTTGTAAGGCCCACGGTTTGCTATAGAGTTCTGAAGATTTCAAATATTTGCAAGGAAATTAAAAGACAGGAACTTTTATACCCAAAGCAGAAGTCAGAGGATTTTCCCTGAAAAAGGGAGTAGATATTGATGATGTAAAGGGAATGAGAAAGCAAACTGGGAATATATGTTTTGGGAATGGGTGGAGTTATATGAATTTAAGGACTCTCTACACAATGTCATGACACAGTTGTTGGGTGAATATATTTCATTAATAAAGGAGATGGTGCTATTGAATTGGCGCCTAGGTCTGGAACATTAGAGCCTGACCTTATTAAGTCTAATGTTGCTAGAAACCAAAAAGCCATTATACACAAGTGGAAATCAAGCAGTAAACCAGTTGTAAATGAAGTACTGAATATTTTTTATTTATTTTATTTAACATTTGTTTGCCAGGATAGTCCGACTGTTATATTGAATATTGTGAAGGAAATAAAAGATCTAGAGTTTGGAGCATTAAGAGATGGATGAAGCAATTTTCATAAGAATAAATGAGGCATTTGGAACCAATATATAAAAATAATGCTCAAATACATGACTAAAATAAGTAGGAAGATAAATGAAAAGAGTAGGAGTATTCTTGAAGACTGCAAAATTATGGTTTTGAAAATGTTTTTGTAATATGTTGGAGCTTTTATCCCCAGGCCTTCACTGAAAATGGGTACCGTCTGACTTTCCTGGTAATCAAATTTCAATAAAGAAATAAGTAAGTTTGTACTAATGAACAATAATAAAAGAATAGAGCTACGATAAAAACTGCATGTATACCATGTGTATATGATAATGAATATATATAATATATATTATATGATAGGATAATAAATAAATGATAATAAATAAATATGATAATGAAAAAGTGTTATTGAGATTTTGTTCTATTGCTATTAAAGCATTTGTATGTATGCCACAATTTAGCAATGTAATGAATAAGCAAAGTTGTTTAAAAAAACAATACAAGATAAATGTGAGTGAGAAGAATATATAGAGAGAGGATAATGGAGAAAGGAATTCCATTCAAGCATTATTAACTGCAAACTTCAATCACTTAGTAAAGAGGTCTTCCATACAATTTCTTAAAATGAAAAAGAGAGACTCAAATGTATTGCTCAATGAGCATCTCATTAAAGCTAAATGTAAATATAATTTTAGCAGTAATATTTAGGAGAATATGGTGCTTATCCCATTACCATACACTGTTTGACTATCCTGAATATAAACATATACATAGATACATATAGATAGATATAGATAGATACTTAATGAAAAAATCCATCCTGGAACTCAAACATTGTGCTTTTTTCTTTGTATGATTAGATCCTGAAATTTTTTAATGCATCAAAATCATAGTAAGTACATCTTATTTTATTTTAATATATATGACCTCACCATAGCTGTCACTGACTTGAAATGTCAATCTGATTATATTTTACTGCTTGAAGGTCTTGTTTCCAGAATCCATTTAAATTCTTCATTATATGACTCATTCTAGACATAAGAATCTCTTTTAGCTCTCATATAAACAGAATGTCAGTTGTGTGAGCCACAGGCATCTCACAGAGCTTCTGGACCTTGACTACTTTTCATTTTTGCCTAAATTACCCTGCTTGGTATTGTTCTCAGAGCTGCCCTAACTTATTCACAATAGCTGTAAATCCATAACAAAGTAAAGAAGCTGAATTGTGAGCTTTTCTAAGGCTGTCAATTTGTAGTTCTTTGAGTACTAACATACCTAACACACTCTTCCTGAGGTGTCAAAGCTCTCACAGTATCCATGAGCTCTTAATGAATAGCTCTTTCTTCAAAGTATCTTTAACATACCGCTTCCTTGTGCAATTCACTAGTGCCTTCAGTGGAAAGATATATGTTTTTTGTCAGTGGGGTGGAGATGTGTTGCATTTCCTTAAAAGTATTTTCTGCTATAATTTCTGTCATGTTATCTCTGGCTTTAAAACAAAGCAAGATGCAAAATAAGTGCAATCTTCTACTCTTCAATTTGCATTGTTACAAGCTTTTTATTAAGGTATAAATGCCTTCACATATTATATTACAGTTTCCCACTTCTGTTGTATATTGATGTCAGTTTGATTTTCTACATTGTAGAACATTAGCACTTCATTTGTACCAGAATCCTTGAGCATAACAACTTAGTACCGATTCTCTGTGCTATGCATAACACTGCTGTCTGAAAAGATGGTGCACTTAGAAAAGAATACCTCTAATAGGTCGATCACTGTCCAAACAGATGGGCCATCTATGTGCACCAATACTATGTAGTGCATTTTTCTACTTCTATTGTTGTATTGCTAATCCATTGATTGTTTACATTGTTGCATACTAAGACTTCATCATAACTATAATGCTTGAGCATAATAAATTAATAAATTGTCTGTGCTGTGCATGACTAAAACATTGCTGTTTATAAAGATACTTCACTTACAGAACAATGCACCACCAAGTAGGTCATTATCCAACAAGATGTGGCCTGGTGTATGTAGTGTGTTGTTTCTGTTGCTCTGTGTAACAAAGGCAGTGGAGAAAAATTCCAAAACACTTTGCATATTTTTTTGAAAACTGCTGACATCAGCAAGACTGAAGACTGCCTATGCAAAACTATGGGCAGTACATGACAGAAAAATTATACATTTTCCCATGTCTGTAGTATGCTATGGTGGTGGAGAAAAATTCCACTGCCAAAGTATATGCGATGTTAAGCTTAAAAATGTGGGTGATCTTTCCCTTCCATTGATTCTAAGGCAAGGAAGTGAACATTTTATAAAGTACAAGTTGGATCTTGGTAGTTAAACCATACTGGAAGCATAATATAGGGAGAAAAGAATCCTCAAGATTTAGATGAATTGCAGATGAGTGTGGAGTTTTTCTTTAAATCTGGGATATGGAGAATTAGGTTTTCCAGAACCCAGTTCTGACTCTATGGATAGAGGTAAAAAATTAGGCATCAGTGGAAGCATGAAACCTTAGAATCAAATATACAAGAAAGAGGCTACCTGCTAGCAAACACCAAGACTCTGTAGGTCATATTATTAATATTTCAAGTAACTCTACTTTCTTAAATGTATACTACCCCTTTTATTAGGAAAAAAAAGAAGGCCTTTATATTTCTTAATACCCTCTGTCAATTCACACATAATAGTCACCACTTCATTTTGTCAGTGGTGTTTTGCCAGTTATGAATAATTGACACCCGATTAACTTATCATTGCAAGAGTACTGTTATAGCAGGAAAAGAATTATGCCCTTTCCCCATTATTGTACAATTACAGTGTTGTTATCCATAGGTAGATGAGGTGTGGGATGCTGGGGGGTTTGTTCCTTGCAAAATCAAGTGTTACTTACATTGCACGTTCCAGGTTTATGCCAAGGAGCAAGCACAGTATCTTGTCAATTTTTTAAACTGGATGAGTTTTTGTTGATGATATGTAATTTGAGCTGATGTTTGTTAGATCAACTTACATATACCTATATATATATATATATATATTATATATATCTAATACATATATAAATATATATGTAGGTATATGTGGGTGTGTGTATGTGTGTGTGTGTGTGTGTGTGTGTGTGTGTGTGTGTGTGTGTGTGTGTGTGTCTATATATGTTAGAAGATTTAATAAATTAATTCCATCATATATGTTGGAGATGGTGTTTATTTTGGAGTTTTGTGGATTATTTCACTGTGCAGTGTTCTTCTGTGAAACCGTGTATGTGTGTGTGTGTGTGTGTGTGTGTGTGTGTGTGTGTGTGTGTCTGTACACTTGTGAATAAATACTATTAGTAAAATTAACTGATGTAAGAGTTCCTAAAATGCATGGATTACAGAACTTCAGATCTTGGATTAACAAAACACAATGTCATAGGTAGATGAGGTGTGGGGTGCTGGGGGGTTTGTTCCTTGCAAAATCAAGTGTTACTTACATTGCATGTTCCAGGTTTATGCCAAGGTGCAAGCAGAGTATCTTGTCAATTTTTTAAACTAGATGAGATTTTGTTGATGATATGTAATGTGAGCTGATGTTAGATCAACTTACATATACCTATACATATATATATATATATATATATATATATATATATATATATATATATATATATATATATATCTAATACATATATAAATATATATGTAGGTATATGTGGGTATGTATGTGTGTGTGTGTGTGTGTGTGTGTGTGTGTGTGTGTGTGTGTTTGTGTGTGTGTCTATATATGTTAGAAGATTTAATAAATTAATTCCATCATATATGATGGAGATGGTGTTTATTTTGGAGTTTTGTGGATTATTTCACTGTGCAGTGTTCATCTGTGAAATCATGTCTGTGTGTGTGTGTGTGTGTGTGTGTGTGTGTGTGTGTGTGTGTGTGTGTGTACACTTGTGAATAAATACTATTAGTAAAAATAACTGATGTAAGAGTTCCTAAAATGTATGGATTACAGAACTTCAGATCTTGGATTAACAAAACACAATTTCCTCTCAGTCATCTCTGGGGAAAAAATGATTAGATTTAGTAGTTTCAACGAAGGTCTGAATTTTCCTTCTTTACATCTGCTTGTCCTTTCTTTGAACAATGTATGATCTGAGTGTCTGGTTGTATCTGAGAGTGTGGTGACTGCCCAAAATAAAACTGTCCACATATGAGATATTTTCTTCTAAAGTCTCCCTGTTTCTTCTCTTCTTTTTAGAGAAGATAGCTTTTTCTTCATTTTGTTACTATATTGATGCTTTTTATTTGTTTCTTTTTCTGAATAATTTTGAAACTCTATATCCATTATCTGGTACCAATAAATTAAAAATATTGATAGTTTGGATTTCAAGCTTTTTCATAGCAATAATTTTGAAGAGGATAAACCTACAGTTTTCAGCGGCATATTTTTGTAGTCTGACAATACAATGGATGTCCATTTGATGTGATGCATCACATTTCTGCAGCTACTTTGCCCATTTGATTGTGAATATTTTGGCTTGAGGTGATGTGCTATAACTTATAGGCTTTTGACAACTAGTTGATGTTTTGACTGACAAATTCTGTGGTCCTTTGTCTGACATCACTTGCTCAGATACTCCATATCTTGCAAACATTGACATAAGCACATTTATCACAGCCAAGGCTGATGAATATTTAATCAGAGAGAAAAACGTTTTTAAATAATTCAAATAACATTCAACACCTAGCAGAAAATAAGATGGTAATGCTGAAACAACCCACCTCCTTCTTTTGGCAAGAGCAAGATTAAAATTTCATGAGATATCTGTTCAACTTTCTCTTTTTGATTTCTATGCATGACACAACAATCACTTTTGCATCACTTACTATGTGCTTGTTGTTATGTTATGCAAATATATATGTCTACCTCTTTCATTGCATTTACATTTTACTTGAGACTTGTGGATTTTCAGAAGCTCCTGACTTCTCAGTAATAATAGAAATATGACCTTTTCTCCTTTAAATGACAAACCTGGAGTACATGCTAGCTCCTCTCTGAAAGTACAGTATGGTTAAATTAATAGATGTAAATGTGAACTTGCTGGCATTATAGCTTTGTCCCATCCTCAGTACCAGCAAAGTGACTCCTCTAACTGCACCCTATCAGCCTATCCATTCCACTGGGCAATACCTGGACATTCCTAGGCCAGCCAATAGCTCAGTGGCCCATTTATTTCTACCCATGTAGCCCGAATGGCCAATTTATTCCCTAATGGCAAGAGTTAGATGGGAGGAGTGGGCCGGCTTGTTGGTTTTGTGGAATGATAAACCCTTCCCCTGCAAAGCACTCACACCCTTTTAGCAGCTGTCTGAGCCCTGCTGCATGCTGCTACTAGAGGGAGCATGCCTCTGCCTGGTCACCTGGCTACATGAGTATGCATGTGGCAGCATGTGCTCATAGGCTCAAGCTCCATGGATACAATACCAAGTGCTCCTGCTAGATTTCACCCAGCTGGTGGCTTAGAGCTATTTTTTCCCCTAGGTTGGGCAAGCAAGCAGTGGCCACTCACTCCCATACTGCCTGACCAGTCCCATCAAGCAGTTGTCTCTTAATGGTTGCATTTCTGTGTCTTTTCTGGTACCTATCCCTAGTTGTTGCAGTTTCTTATGAGTTACAGAATTTGTGTCTCTAACTAATGATGTTTTAGATTTTTTTTCTGCAAATATTCCTCGCAGTCATCCAGGCAGGTTTTAACATGAATAATGATTTTCATCAGCATTCATGGTTTATACCATGTTTTCACATCACATTTTTAGTGTCAACATTATTTATTGCAATCATGTAGGTATTTTATGCAAAGCTTATGATATGCCTCTTCTGTAATATGTCTACCATAAAATTGTTCATAGAATTTCTGACTTTCACAGTCTGTGGGTAGTATTTCTTTTCATTCTGTGCATCTCTATCCTGAACATCTGTCAAACATCTGGACACATAAGTCATAGGTCTGTAGTCTTGTAGTGGTATGGCTCCTAGCTCTTTTTTGTTTACATTCATGTGAAAAGCCATAGTTAATGATGCATCCCAATGTACAGGTGAAGCTGCAGTAGATATCAGTCTTTTTAGTAAGGAGAAACATTTAGCCTGCTCCTACATCTCCTCCAGACTGCATCCTTCTGATAAGTGAAGTGTGGACTTAGTGAGGCGTTGTATTAATGAAGATTTGACTGTTAGAGCTTGCATATTTACAACAGCACGTACATTGACTGCATCTGGGTTTAATGCATTAGCTGTATGAAGATGACTCATGTACTTTAGAGATGACACACCATTCTAACATTTCTGTTGCAAATTTCTGACCTGAATCTATACAATAGAGTCATTAGTCTGATTTCTTGTTACTGTTAGTAGAATTCAAGACCAAAATATCAACTATTATGTTTATAATTTCTTCTAAGCTGTCAATTGCATCATAATGCTCTTCAAAAGACATCTGAAAATGATGAAATGCCAAATGATATTCTGAGAAATACATATCTATCCACTGTGTGTTTTCTATACAAAGAGCTTATTTGCCAGAGTGCATGTTTGGGCCAAAGGTGTGGGTTTATTCTTACTAGAGGATAAAGATGGTTTGTGTTTTATGCAACAGTGCAGTATGATGATTAACTTATATCACAGTGGTTTCACTCTACTTGCCACTATGCTAAGGCCAAGGTTTATAGGGTTCATGCACACCTTGGTCTTCATAGGAGAAGATTATAACATGGTATTTCATTGACAGACTAGACTAGAAATATGTGAATCAGAAAATATCTACTGAGCCTCAAGACTATCAAGTTGTTGCAGACTAGGTCTATGATTAGAAACATTTTTTCCCTGATTATTTCTCCTTCTCAACATCTGATCATAGTGTTCACATATCCAAACTCATGAGGTGATCCTTCATTTTGGCAGCCATCAGGAGTGCTTTTTTTATTTTCTGGCCTATTCCATTTTCTCTTCAGAACTGCTGAAATTCATGTTGCAAAAAAAAAAAAAGGTGGGGGTGGGGTGGGGGTTTTGCAATGCTTGTGACTGAAAACAAGCTTCCTTGAATGTGTTGCATCTGGCTTGGTCATACTTCTCAACTGTCCAGAATTTAGCAGAATTTTACATTTTTTGCTTCTTATTTTGCTCTGTATATAAAATATGTGGTTTTCTAGCAAGTCATTGAGGATTGCAGTCACTAAATAATGACAAACATTGAGAAAAACGCTTGTTAATGCAAACCTGTTAGTCTAGCAATTTTCTAAGTTTATAAGAGCAATATTTAAAATCTGTCTCTGAGTTTGGCCCTTTGCTACCCCATTATTTTTTACTTTGTCCAGATTTCTTGAGCAAAGAAGTTGAGAAGTATGGCGAATAGTTAAGTATGTTCCTTGTTAAGCTATTTTTTCCTACTATGGTCCTGTTCCTACTGTGAATCCTGGCTCTGCCAGGTGCCATGTGTCAGCAGTATCAGTGGACATGATTAGATCTGGCCATGCCCCCTCAAGAGTGGCAAACAGATATTGGCTGCTCGTTCATATCTCTCTCTGTGGCTAGCTTCTGTAGTACCAAAAGTGCTATGTATCATCTGTAATGTTTAGGGCTTTATTCTGCTTCTCAACACAACCTATCTACAATTAATAAAATGTTATTTTCTACAGAGCATGTGCAGAGCATATTATGCTGTTTCTTGGATGAATAGCATCTTTTTCAACTAGCAGGGTGGATATAATATTCATGTTCCTTGACTTCCTATACTATTGAGCAATTGAAATGTAATGTCTATGAGCTCACAGTACATTATTGTGTATCCATCTTTATTTTGTATGCTTAACTGCCCATATGTTACACGAGGTTAGAAGCATGCAAAGTTATTCATTTGAGACATAGAGAATCTATAGACCTATGGAAATATCTCTGTTTATTGCAATTTGGCTGAAAACTGAATGCTGTAGATGCAGAAGATCTATTTCTTCCTTACTGTTAGTGTAACAGCAGAGACCCCAGAGAAAGTTTATCACATTTTGCTTGTCACAGGGGTTCACGGTCAGAAAGATCAAGAATGTTTCATATCAAGTTACAGCCAACAGAAGTACTGGAAAAATGTAAAACTAAAGGTAAATTGAAAGATACAAAACTTTGCAAAACAGAGAGAAAATGAGGCATGACAAATGTGTCTCTAGTAACTTTTTTTTATGAGATATGGTTACAAACACGAGCAAAAGAAAATGCTCTGTACTCTACCAATGATGCAAGGCCAATGGTAAGAGAAATAATTTCACAAAAGTGCATGCAATGTGACAAAATAATCTGTTAGTGTAACCACTTGTGCTACAAGAGAGCAATGACAATGATTTATTTGTGAATGACGACTGGCTTTGCTCATTTTCTCTATGACTAAGAGAAATATATCCATAATGTATTTTTTATTTATTTATTTTATTTTACATTTATTGACTGGGCTAGTCTAGCTGGATATATGTCCATTTTCAGTAGAGGCCTGGGGAGAAAAGCTCCATTGGTTATTACAAGTTTAAACAGAGATAGGCAATACAAGGTTATAATTTATAAACAGAAGTAGATAATACAAGTTATTACAGGTATTATGATAGGAGCAAAAACCAAAAAGTGTAATAAAAAAAAGATGAGAAGGTGGGCTTGAGTCTAATTCTTTGTAGAATACTATGTAGAATAAATATAACTATCAGAATGTAAAATAAGTTTTTACCATACCGAGAGAAGCAAGCTGGTAATGATAAGTGCTTAGTGAAATCTTACAGCGTTATCCTCCCCACCAATGTTAGTTAATAATAAATATTCTTCCAGTATATCCTGAAAAGACACAATTGGTTGATATAGCTTGTTTTGTACATTAATTAAAAAGACAACTAACCTATTACTTTACCCATTCATATAAAACTGTATACTAACCTCAACTCCTAGAATTTATCAGCTAGATAACTCCTCCATTTTGATCTCTATAATTTCTTCTAATTATTTTGCAGTTTATTCTAATAAGCATCTCCTCTCATTTATTCAATAGCTTGTAACCAGGAAAACTCTGAATCTTTGAGCATTATATGTTGAAAACTATGTCTTATCTAGTTAATAATGTAACATACTTTATAATATTTACATCCTTCAGTATGTAAGGTCTAACCTAATTATCTAACTGCTATATTTTTTCGTCTCTGTGTGCAAGTTTTGTTTTCCATGTAGATAACTTTTATTCTTTGGATCTTTTCTCTCTAGGCCTCTACTGAAAGAAAGGCTTTGGCTATATCAGACAATCCTAGTAAACACATGTAAATAACTAACTAGCTAAATAAATAAATTAGTACAATTGTATGCTTTAACTTGAACATCTGCTCTTTGATAGGACTGTATACGGATTTGCCTAAGGAATTGAAATATGTGAGAATTAGACTCAAGCCCACCATCTTATTTGCTGGGCACATGCAAAATAAAATTTTAAACAACAGCACATCATAGATCAGTCACTCCAAACTAGAGAAGCCATATACATTCTGAGTAAAGGAGCACTTATCCTAAACCTAGAAGGCATATTCATACTGGGTAAGGGGGCACTTATCCCAAACTTAGGATATGTTCTGCTCATTATAGCTGCAAAACGTGATACAATGCACCAAAACTACACTAAACAAAGCCTACAGATTAATAAATAACTCTCCCAAAAGTAGCATCATAGTACAATTATTTTTTTCTCAAATTTTTATTCATTTCAAACATAAGAACATTACAAAAACACACACACAGTATAAGTTTAAAAACATAGAAAAACAAAACAAAATAAAAAAATAGGTAAGAAAAACATAAAATTATTTATACTGTTTACAACCTATATATACTTATCAACATACTGAGTTTGAAGAAAGGAAGAATACCTACATGGCTCCAACCAAAAAGAAAAAAGAAAATTACTTAGATGTTTTAATTTAAAATGTCCTTAACTAGTTCCCATGCTCGGAAAACCAATTTAGAGTATTTTGGTGGTCAGAAATTAATTTGATACCTTTACAATATTTAAATACAGTGGTTATAAGTTTAGACCATGATACTATTGAGAGTGAACACCATTTTTTGTTATATAAAATTTTGAAATACTAAAAATATTCACAATATTAGGATTTATATTTTTATGAGGTAAATGCAGTAAGACAAATTCTCAAGGGATTGATTTGATACTGGGAATGTTTTATGGTATTCTTTCAAATATTTTTAGCCATAGTTGATGTGTTGTTTTGCACTCCCAAATGATAAAAAATAAGCCTGCTTTAGGTTTGTTACAAGAAGTACAACTATCAGGCAAAGTAATATTATATTTAGCCTTGTGAGCTGGTGTAAAATATATATTATTATTATTAATCAGAAATTGAGTATAATAAAGTTTTTTTGAAGATCATATGCTTTATATTTTATTTGTAAAGGGTACAGCATCATAAGAGTTCCATAAATTTGCAAAATAAATATAGGATTCAAGAAATCCTTCTTATATATGGAGTACAATGGTTTAGGACATTGCTGGTGAACCTATGACATGCATGTCAAAGGTGACACATGCCTCAACGTTTTGGGTGCCAGTGATCATTTTGCATTCGTTGCTCATGTGAAGTGCACTGAATTATTTTGTGCCAGGAGCTTTTGATACGCCAAACCCAAAAGGTTCGCCATCACTGCTGTAGGACCTTGTAGCTCTGTTAATAATTATAAAAAAAATAACTTTTTAAAAATGTTTAATGTTGTAATTCATAGAAGATTGTAGTACTTTAAAAATTAATATTACTATAGAGAAATAACCTTTAGGTGGATTTTGTTTACAAAGGATTTGATCAGGGAAATTGAACTTATCAATAAAGTCAAAACAGTAGAATCCATCTGCCATTTTCAGAAGTTGATGAAAACTTTAAGTTTTGATCAAATTACTGTTATTTCAATCCATCATAATATAATTCTTGATAAGGCTTGTTGGTTCTCTATTAATGCAGGGTTTATCTGCTAATATGTACCTAGAAATGTTAACTTTTAATCCTTTAACACTGCTTTTCTTTAGTTAGAAAATTAAAGTTTTATTCCAAGACTAAGTAATCAATGTCTTATTTAACTCACTTATATATTTCACTATTTCACACTTGAGCATAGCACTGAAGCCTTTCGGATTTCAGGGTCCAAGATATGGAATTCCTTACTAGCTGATATAAAATTCTTTCTTACAATAAGTAAATATGTCATCAGTCTAAAAGCCCACCCTTTGATTGGTACTACCATTACACAAATCCTTTCAAGTTCTCTAGTTCTAAAGCAATGCTGTTAGCATCCTATTTGTTGCCTTAGGTGGCCTATCAGTACACTTAAACATGTTGATCCATTGAACAGCTGGTCATGTTAGCTCTGTGAAATATCACTGTGATTTATTTGATTGAGTAAAGAATTTGCTTTATATTCTAGAACTGTTTACTTTTGTTATATTACAAGCATGGGACTGCATATTGTCTGCTTCTTATTTGCTGCAAGTAGACCATAGCTGAAAAAGGGCCCCTGAGATCCAGAACATTTTCTCTGCTTTTCCAACTGACATTTGTTGAATTGGGTGACTGTGCCTCTGTCTTTGTCCTGTTATAACACCTATTATAACATTTTAATTCTCCTTTTTTGTTGTGATTGTACATACGCTGTACTTTGTTCAGCAGTGTGTGTGCATGCGTGCATGTGTGTGTGCATGCAAATGTGTTGTTTAACTCATATTTCTGAAATTTACAGGATATTTTAAATTTATTTTGTTTTTAATTGTGTATACTAGCGTGACTTTAGCTCTTCAAACAAATCACCTCAAGAAGAAAGATTAATTTCTTTAAATCACATTTGCAAACTCATAAACTGAAATGATTGTCAACTCACTCATAATCCTTTGTATAATGTGATACTTCTAATTAAGTTAGATGTTCCTGATAGTTTACTTGTATTTTCAGGTGTACTGTTATGGTGGAGAACTGGGTGCTACCAGAGCAGGATTAGTGACTTTTCAGGTAGGCAGAGCCATATTTAGATACATTGAGTAAAAGCAAGGATTGTGCATATGAGCCTACCTTTTATAAAAGAAACCTAACCATATTACTGTTCACACAGTCACCAAAGAACTACATCAAAAGTCATCTAATGACTTTAAAAGATGTTTACATACCACATGCCACATAATGGCAGTTGATAAGCAATATGTAATGCATTTCATTGAACAGCTTTATGCATCAGATGACTATATTCTGTTTTTGTATCAATGGAAAGTCACTGCGTTTTACAAAAATTATGAGCTGATATCCAATCATAATCAGTTTTATGTGTTCTCATAATGGATGTCAAAACTTCACTATCTGGGGGATTTTTTTTATTCCATTTCTTGAACACACACCACAATCTGGATAGGATAAGGGACTTTGCAGTATCTTTAACAGTTGCATTTTTATTTGATCAGTCATATCAGGCGCTGTAATACTTTTACTACAAAACCAGTGTTTTTCTAACATTTTGTATCCATCTTCAAAAGTACATGTATAAAACCAGTAAAGTATTTTTATACTGTTGTGGCAATAAAACAGTTTCTGGATTCATTTAGGGATATTATCTTGTGTTTACTTTGGACATTTAAAATAATTACATGCCACTTATCAGGTGGCCCACTGGCTAACATTCAAGAAGAATGCACAGTAAATTTTGTCAGAGCCCCAAATAAAGTGCATTTTAGATTTAACAGATTAATCATGATAACAACTACCTAAATGTCCCTTAACCTGCATATTTATGGAGCTAAATCTCCTGTTCCCCCTTTGAATAAGTGTCATCTCAATGACTTCTGCCTAGTCACAAAAGACAACACAAATAAATACCATGGTTCTTTTTGGTTTCTAGTAGTTGCACGCTGTGATTAAATTGACCAACTTAGAATTTAATTCATTAACTATGTCATTAAGTATGGAATGGGTAACACATTGTAAATAATTTAGCTGGATCAGTTTAGTCTAAGTTAAGTTGTAGGCAATTTGGTTGATACATTTACATGACTGGTTCATGAAAATCAATATGAGAATATTGTCAAGAAAGGTTTTTTATGGATTTCAACTGTTTTTGGAAGGTAAGCATTTTGTTGCTATCATGTGGTTTTGCATTGCATGGGTAGTTGGTAGTCCTTTTTCAGACATTAGCAGAATATGTTCCTTCTGAATAGATATGTTTGCAAATTATTAGCAATTGCTCTGCTCATGTTATACTTTCTTATAACAGAACAACTGACAATGTTTTAATCATTTTAGTTTTATACCTGTCCTTTCCCAAAGCAGTCTCACCAAAGGCTGCATCCCAGAGATCCAAATGCTGCATCCTAAAGGTTCCCTATTCTTGCAGGACAGAGCTTGGAAAACCCATTGCTGGGCCAGTGGAGTTGAGATGTCTAAATGATGCCAGCTGGATAGAAAGATTTCTCAGGCCCTGGTGCAGTGTCATTGTCAACACTTTGTTGAGAGATTACTTATTTTCCCTTTGCATCCCTCACTCCCCACTCTGTTAGCCCAGTGTAAACTACTGATATATGCCCTGCAGTATGACTTGAATGATATATGTATGCTTGCATGCCTGCAGTAGTCTCATCTACAGTGCCTAGTGCGGCTTTACATAGACAAGCACATGTACGTTGTTTCTGAACCCTGGTGCTGTGACATAACTTCTGTCAAACAAATGCTTTTCTGTTGCTGTAACCATACTGTCTCCTTCCCCCCAGGATGGGTGAGCCTCTAAAAGAAGTTCACTCCCAATTCACAGTTAGCTACTCCAGCAAGTGTTGATTTTCTTTACAGATTTTTTTTTGGATGTACAGTCAAATTAAAAATCTGTGATAAAAGAAGAAAGACAGAATTGCCTAATAAATATTTTTTAGAATTTTTCCAAAAATGAGTGGCAACTGCATGAACACTAAACGACTGATTTCCATAGCAAACGATCAAGAAATACTATTGCAATGTAGATACTCTTTAATAAAACAATTAGTAATTACATGCAAGTCGAGGGCTTTATATGTGCTTTGCATTAAGCTTTAGTTCTGGGGTTAGATGATAATTTTTCTTATAGGTTGTATAATTTAGTATACACATGTAAACAAATGCCTCTAACTTAAGATAAATAATGATATTTTTGCAGAAATGCTGTCTGAAACAAATTCATTTAGCCAATAAGACTACTTAGTGCAAACACAAGACTAACTTAACTTATGATACAGAAAGTAAAACATCTTTTAGCAAGTTTAGCTTTAGAAATTTTTACAGCTGTGTTGTATGAGTACCAGTAAATACAATAAAAGTTGGATTAGACATAGATAAATTGTATGTTGTCATGAGAATATGAGGCAAACGATCTTCACCACCCTGGTAATTCAATACTTCAACAAGGAGTTATGCTGTTGTAAGGAAATACAAGGCATTGAATGTAGCACAAGCCACTGACTTCTCATTCTCACAGTAAATAGCCAACTCTGTCTGCCTGTCATTCAGGTTTAATGACCTTTGCCTTTCAGCAATCCCAAGCCATTAATTCTGCAGTATAGTTTAGACAGTACTTAAATCATCTAAACTGAATCTTTTGAATTTCTTGTCACTGAAAAATCTTCTGAAATATTCTTGTGGCCCAGAATGTTGTAGTGCTTTTATAGGAGAAGGCCTTCTGAAAGCATTAAAATGAACCTGTATAAAACCCTCACATATGCAGCACTGAAGTAAATACAAAATCAAAAAGGAAGAAGTGCTATTTGCAGCTTTATGTATCATTCTTGACCAAGTAATATTTAATTCAGTGCAGGACTTTATTGTTGTCATTGCTAAATAAAAACTTCTAAAATGAGATGACAGCATCCCTACCCATCTACACTGGAATAGGATGCAGGATATTTTGACGGGATGTAGTGTTTGTAATTATTCATATGTACACTTTACTGGTTTAGTTAATCCATCCCAGCAAAACCCAGTTACAGTAGAGCAAGGTGGGTTGTGGTGGGAATTCCATAAAACATATAATGGTTTACATCGGTGTTAGAATCATACACATGCAGCGTAACATACTTGCATGTGATCTATAAAAGTAATAGAAAACAGGAAGCATGATGGGAAGCAGATGCAACACAGAATTGTTTAGTAATTCTTTGGCAGACCACAGTACTCTGAATATGTGCTGAACACTACTGATGAAGCGAAAGGCACAGTACTATACATTTGCTAAGTACTACTAAACAAACTGGCAGGATGCTTTTAGTGAGAGGTACACAATGAATGCAGATGAAGTAGCGATCTTTAAAAATGCATATTGAATAGATAACTGACTCAGGGTTAACAAGGGAGTGCAATAAGGATGTATACTTTCACCTCACTTATTTTAAGTAATACACACTATACATTATGCAAAATGCTGGTGTAAATGAACCAAATGCTAGAATTAAAATCGCACTGGCAAATGTTAACAAGCTCAGATATACAGAAGACAGCACACTAGTGGCTGAAGGTAAGTAGGACAAGAGCCCATTGATGCAGGTAAACAGAGAAAGTGCAAAAGCTAACATGCTGCTCAACATAAAAAATGTAAGATTACATGACCTAGCCCAATCAGTTTCTTTGCGAAGAGATGGGGAATAAATTAAATTAGCAACAGATTTTATTTTCCTCTGCTCAAGGATTTCTGCCGATAGTCAATGCAACCATGAAATTAAAAGATATTCATGGGGAAAGCTATGGCAAATCTCTACAAAATATTAAACATTAAAGATGACTTATTGTCAACAAAAGCCTGTATACAGTCAGAGCTATGGTTTCCTAGTAATATCATATTTTTAGAAAAACTGGACTTTAATTAATATTGTGCATTAGAAAATTTATACTTTTGAATTGTGGTGTTGAAAAATTTTTTTTTGAAAATCCGGTGGCTTGCAAGATCAAATCAGTCAACACTTAGAGAAGCAAGCCCAGACTATTTACTGGAAGAAGTGTGGTCTGATAGTAAAACTAAAGCTAAAATACCCCCCCCCCCACACTTTTTTGGTCCCCTCAGAGCTCATTGTTACCGGCTCAGTCCACAGTGCTCAATGTCCATGCAAGGTCTCCTAGGTACTCTTCAAACCCCCATACTGGTGTCCTGGGGGCTTATATTGTCTGTGCTTCCATCTCAGGGGGATTTTTTTTTGCGACCCACTTCCCTTTTCCCACATATCACACTGATTATGTCTGAGGGCAACTCCCATCTTTGGACCACATTCCCCTTAGGGAGAGTATCAGCAAGCATCCTCCCACCTGCGATGATGACAAACATACCTCCCCTACCACTCAGTCAGTCATGCATAAAGCTAAAATAATTTGAGCATATAAGATGAAGGCATGATTCACTACAATAGACATGGGATGGGAAAGACTGAAGAGTAAAGAAGAAGGGTTGGCAAATGTTATGAGGGATAAACAGCATTATAAAGTAATGAATAAGAATTTGCAAGAACTTAAAGAAGCAGTTGTTGACAAACAGGCCTGGAGTACTAAAGTTCTTGAGGTCACAAAGAGTTGGACTGGAATAAATAACTATAAAACAATATATCTAATGAGTACAGCATACTTAGTACTATAAATGTAGCATAGGTTTTTAAACTTGCAAAAACTAATTGAAAAAATGCATTGTTAGAGCCCTTAAAGTGATGAACACAAAATGTTAATGTAACCTGTAAAAGATTATAACATAATAATACCATCTTTATATCATTGCAACATTTGAAAACCTTTGCTTGTTAAGACTTACTGCATGCAGTTGTAAGATGTTTGCACATAAAAATATAGGGTTCTGGTAGAGATGGTATAACCTGATAATTCAGACTCTAACATTGCACAAATGGGGATTGTGGGTTGATATAATGGTTAAGGTTGTTACCTGACAGGTACAAGGTACATTGTTTGATTCTCAACTTTGGAAATTAAATTGGCTTGGTGTAAAATGGTCGACAAGAGCAGCTAGTCTAGTACTTACCTATGAATAAAGTATGAAAACAGCATGACTGCTCCAAAATACTTATAATCTTGACCACAGGTTTGCATTTATCATTGAAAACCTTTATCGCTATTTCAGTGAGACTTCTTCAGAATAAGCCAGTAACATCCATTACAATATTACATGAACAACTACAGCAGTCATCTCCAGTCATGATCAGCCCCTCCTTCTCATTTTATTTCAACATGGCATCATGTTAATCCACTCTACTAGCTTCTTCAACATTTTTTTCTGACTGTTGCAGGTATTTTTTCATGCAATTCTTCCATCTAAGCTGGACATACTCATTTCCTGTTGTCTTCTTAATGTTTCTTCCAAGTCTTCTTCACTAAATCATATACAGCATTGCTGCATATGTAGTGGAAACTCTGAAATCTGTTCTCTTCGACCATATCTGCAATTGGAGCTTCTTTGACTTCAGCTCTGATGTCAACATTTCTTTATCTGTCCCACAGTGTGCATCCTACCACCCATCTCAGGCACTTCATCCTCATCACTTCTAGCTTCCTAATCTGCTCTGCCTTCAGTGTCCAGGTTTCTGTACGATATAAAAGTGCTGGTTGCACCACTGCTTAGTACACCTCAATTTTCAGCTTATTTGGCATTATTCTGCCAGACAATAACCCTGCCACTGTGGCACCTCTAATTGTAGCTTTGACTTCCTCATTCAGACTTCCCTTCTCCTCAGTCACTTCTCCCAAATACTTGAAGCTGTTAACTTGTTCCACTATTTTCCCTTCCATCTCAGTTTTCAGCTTCTTCTGGTTTTCCCCATATAATGTTATTACAACTGTCTTGTCTATACCGAGTTGAGTTTCATGACATGTGCCTTAAGTTTTGCATTCCATTCTCCTATCACTTTCTGGGGTTCCTGTTTAGAGTCTGTTTTTAATGCCACATCATCTGCATACAGCAGCTTTGTTAACCTGTTCCTCCCCAACCTGTTTGCTAATGTAGTCCATCACCAGTATAAAGAGCAGTGGGCTCGGAGCTGGACTCTGATACACACCCACTCCCACTGGGAACTTCTCTGATGGTATGAACACATATTCTACATATTCTACTTATCTCATTGGGTCCTTGTACATAGCCTACACTAATTCCACCAATGTTTCCAGGAGTGTAAACCATCACCTTCAAAGGACTTCTCAAATCAGCTTTCATGGAACCAAATGAATTATTTTCTCATCTTCATCTTCTTCTCTTCCTCTGTCTGTCTCACTGCAAACATCGGGTCAGTTCTGCTGCATCCTGATGAAAATCCAAGCTGCTCATCTTCCATCTTACTTTCAACTACTCTGCATATATCAATTACCTTCTCCAGCACTTTTATACCATATGACAGGAGTTTCACACTTCTGTATTGCCCCCAGTTGGGAGTCTTCCCTTTGTTCTTGTACACACTGGCATTATAAGACTTATTCTGTAGTCATCTGGGTTACGGTTTTCTCTCCGTACTTCTCTGTGTGCCCTCATGAGTCATTTCTCCACAAACTCAGCCAGTGTGTTGACCATATCTGTTGTGACTTCATCTAAGTCTGCTGCTTTCCCTGACTTCATTTTCCTTACTGCTGTTTTTACTTCCTCTAGGGTGGGTTCTTCTCTTCTTTCATTGCAGGCTATGTATGGGGCAGTATAGATTCTGGGTAGCTTTCTTCATTCAGAAGCTGGTGGAAGTACTTCTTCTATCTGCTTTTGAAGTCCTGTAGACTGGTGAGGTGACTGCTGCTGGTACCCCTTATGAATGGTATATGATGATTATCTTCTTTGTTTTTCTGTCTTTGCCTTGCAACCTGATTTTTATTATTGCAAATGCTCTCTTAGCCTCTTTGTTGGCCAACCCATGTTCCTTCTTTCTTTATATAACTTTCTGGAATTCTACATTCTGCCAGCAGCCTACTTTATGTTCCTTATTTCCATACCAATCTCTGCCACGTATCTGTTCTATATTCTTCACATATGCTGTTTTGAGATACTGCTGCTCTTCTTCATCTCCACATATTTTCTCTTCTTTCTGAGATGTTAGACTCTTGAGTATTTCCTTGCTGTCTTGTGGTTACTAGTGATTTATGCTGTGGGCTGGCAATTTCAGTGGAGATGACTTTGCAATCTCTGAATTTACCTCGATGCCCTTTTCTTACTAGGAGAACGTCTACCTGAGTTCCATGTTCACCACTCTTGCATGTGATCTCAGATGGATGGCTAGAATGATAGTCTTGGTTAAGCATGTGTTAGCCACCATCAAGCCATTTGACAAACAGAAGTCTAGAATGGCTTCTCCTTCTTTATTCTTGTTGCCCCACCATTATGACCCAGGCAATCCTGATATCCCATTCTGTCTCTTCCAATATGAATATTCAGGTCACCCATTATTAACACTAACTCATTGTTCCACTTTATCAAACAGGTCCTGCAACTGTTGCCTGAATGTTCTATTTTTCTTCACCATTACAACCCTGGTGTGGGGCATAGGCTGAGATTATAAATAATGCCTTCTTTTCATACTGGAGCCTGAATCTATCACTAATTCTGATGATATCCAATGCTGTCTTCAAAAGAGTCTCTGTCACCAAAATTCCCACACCATTTCTAGTCTGTCCTCCTCCTTAGTAGTTGACTCTGCATCCCAAGCCAAGTGGCTTTGCTGTACTGCCCTATTTCATTGTCTTCTAGAGACACAGGATGTCCAGTCTCATCTTTAACATCATATCATCCATTTCCAAGCTGCATTCTGTCAGTGAATCTATAGTCAGTGAAGCAATCTAGTCATATCAAATATCTACCAATAAAAACAAAGTACCATAGCTATAACTGTTCTTAGTAAGGCAAATGCATTTCTGTGAATAACTGGAAAGCCATTTCTAATACAGTAGACATGCTTATCATCATGTAAAGGCAAATACATTTCAGTGAATAACTGGAAAGCCATTTCTAATACAGTAGACATGCTTATCATCACGTAAAATATGCATTTATGTCCTCTGCATACAAAATATTTTTTACTGCATTAATTTTGAAGAAACGTTCAGAGTTGACCTGATATGTAGCTTGCTGTTATGTACTGTTGTAGTTGAGGAGCAAAAAAAAAAAAAAAAAAACAATAAATAGATCTTCTTAGGGAGCAATATGCATGTGTGTGTGTGTGTGTGTGTGTGTGTGTGTGTATATATATATATATATATATATATGTATGTTTGTGTGTGTGTGTGTGTGTGTGTGTGTGTGTGTGTGTATTCATCTTTCAAACTGTTACAAACTGCTTGCTACATTTTTCTACTACACATAGACTGCTGCTGTCTTTCAGGTTAGACCACAAATGTAATACAATCATTTAAATGTTGATATGCACTAAAGAGCAATTTGAATTGGCTGATCATGGTCCCTAACCCTTTGTACCTGGGGCAGCTTTCCCCTTCGCCCTACACTAGCTATGCTACTAGTGCTGACTGCATCTTAATATCTGGCACTGCAATGGAGTTTAATCTTAGCTGACACTGCAACTCTTTTTATTATCTTTGGTTGTGGTAACTACCCTTAAAAACATAGCCTAGTGCTAACCTATGAATGTGGCAACAAAATTTAAAAACAGAGCTGCTTTTGCAAGTGAAATATTTAAGGTGTTTCCAAAAACCCTAACACATGAGCAGTCTTTTGAATACTGTGTTAGGTATTTTGAAAGAGAGTAGTATAAAAGTGAGAAAGCTAAGTTGCAGTGGATAATAAACTAGCCCTTGACCACTCCAGCACCCCTATGACGATGGACTGGAGTTTCCTGTTGGCATGGTATTCTTGAACTGTGGTCATATGAAAGCTGTGGCCAATCCCATATAGGACATTACAGGTAAATAACAGTTGAACATAGATACTTTGGCTTCCTCCTGTCATACAAAGATGTGCAGTAGATGACTGGTAATCTTACAAGTTGCCCATAATTGTGTCAATAGTGTCTGAGTGACCATGCATGTGAGTTCTGTGATGAAGTGTCTCCCTGTACCAAATCAGCTTTAAAGACTTGTATTCACTGGCTGCAGTATCCCTGTGACACTTTAAAGAATAAAATGGGTTATAAAAATATAGATAGAGGGATGGATGGGTGACCATATACCAGACTGTCAGTGCTACAGGACTTTCGAGAACAAGGGTAATATGAATAACTTGAGTGGTACCTGTTAGTGTCATAGCTGTCGCATTCAGCATCAGTTAAAGCCAGTACAGTTTACCAGCAGCCATCTTTGAATGCAATGGGAATAGAGGCAGTGGGCTACAGCCACATTTGACTTCTACATATCCTGATCAATTCGGGAATTATCTCTTAATTTATACATTAGAAAAGGAAACTAAAATATACTCTGTCACTTGCCAAGGAATATTTGAACTTTGAATAATGCATGTTGATATATTTATTTTTATGAACTGACAAAAAAAAAACAGGTATGCACAATAGACTGCATGCAACTCTTGTTAATGTCATGGGGAGAATATGCCTCAGGAAAAGATTATTATAAAACTTTCTGTGCCATACCTTCATAAATACTTGGAGACATGAAGCCTGCTTGCAGAATGCAATGTCATAGCCTAACTAGCCTACCTAATTATTGAAAGCACTACCTGCAGCTTGCAGTGTGCATTTCATTCCCTCCTCCTACCTGTCCTGAGCAATTTTGAAAAGCATCCATAATTTTGCTCTGAACTAGTCATTCATGCCTTTCCTTTCATCCAGCCACCACCTTCTTTGTAAAGAAATCACCCATCTTTCTCTCTGGTAATGCTCAAGAGTATACATTTCCAGCATTTTGGAATGTGCTTGCCATGCACCCTTTCCCATTCTTCCATGCAGTAATTAAGTATATGCTTGATTTCTAGGCATATTCAAAGAACATGCAGATTTCTTTCTACCTTCTGTTAGCACCTTTAGTATTTCCCCTCCCCCAAATACTATTATCTCTGTAAATGGAGTGATATTCTCCACCATCTTGAAAGCACCTATTATATTGGTCCCAAATTATGGGTACAGCTTTCTGATTCTCATATATTCTTAACACCTCAAACCATTCTGCAGATATATATACTGCTTCCACCCTTCCCCACCTCCTCCTTAATTTTTCTATTACATGTCTATACTTATTGTCTATGAACCTTACATAAGTCCTCCTGCATTTGCATTCTAATTGTATATTGCCACCCTCTTGACCACTAAGGACTATGTCCTTTTCCTGCATTGATTGCATTACACCTAACCTTCCTAACTGTGTCATAATAGCTTGTTTCAGTTGGATACATTGTAATATTTCTCCTTCCTTCAGACCAAAAATTTATATTTCTTCCTCCTAACGTATTACCCTTCACTTATACTCTTTTTATTCAATTCCATATATCAGATTATCTACCTTTTCCATCTCTTCCTATTCAAAGTTGTACTTTGTATTTTAACATTGGGTTTCTTGCACACACTCATTAATCTAATTTTCCAAAATGTCTGTTGTCTACATTCTTCCTCCATCCATATATCCAAGATACTTTTTAACATGTCACTACACATCCTATTACACATCCCTCACCTCTACATATTCCTGGATACCTATTACACATGCAAGCCTCGCCATATGCGAATACACTGAAAGTCAGGCATTCTCCATCTTCACCCTAGTCATAAGCTTTTCCTAACTCCTCTTAATGCTCTATGCATGCTTATCACAACTTCTATGTATCATCTGAACCCACTTTGTAATTTCCCCTAGTGAGAGGTGCCTTAACATATGTAGCACCCTTGGAAGCATCTTTATCTGCATCTTATTTATTTTCCAACCAGTGTAATAGATTTAGTAAACTATCTACTCAACAAGCGATTAACTTGAGTTAACAATTCAGTATATTCTTACACGTCTGGTCTAAAGCCACTTTTATACCCAAATAAATAGCTCCCTCTTTCCTTATGAACAATTCTGTTTTATCCTATGTGTCCCTGTCCAGTCTTACTTGCACTGTCTTGTTCCAGTAACACTCAAACACTGAATTTCATTTAAATTCTTCACATATCCCCCAAATTTCTTCCATCAGTAAATCTGACCTATCTGTTGCCAGCATACATCATCTTTGAAAAGACTAGATACGTTACACTTGCCTGCTACCCTCTCCAAGCATTCTCTTAGTCTCTCTGCTGGCAGTTGATTTGATGTTTAGCCATATATTCCTACTTTATAGCATTTTTTGCCAATGATAACACATTCTTTCCTTGCTTCTTGGGTAAAATGTACTATTATTTTCTCTGTTTGCAGGCTTTTGATTAACTATGACCTTTCAAAAGGACATATCCTTTCTTACTAATTATATGGTATATTATTTCTCTTATAACATACATGTCTTGAGCTATGCAAAAACTGGGAACAATTTTTAAGTTGTATGTATGCAAGGAGTTGTGCACATGTGATACCAATTAGCTGTGTTCTACATTAAATCTTATCAGTTCTGAGGTATACATTACACTGCAACTTTTATTTTGTCTGTATAGTGCTATGGTGGTTCTGAATAAATATTAACTGTGGCACATCACCAGAAAGAGAATAATTGTCTGAGGCATTTCAAAGCTGATGATTGTTTGAAAAGTTGTGAAGAAAGAAACTCTTTGAACATTGTAATAAAATAGTTATAACATGAACAATTATACACAGCTTACCTTGTGCTTTTTATCAAAGAGCTTTGCTAATGGCATTGTGATCTTGGGGTCAAAATATAGTTAGATAACGCCTACATACATTGGAGATTCATTGTGTGTGGGTGCCAATAAACGCGCTGTCAACAAATGCACCTTCTATTATTCTCTGTCAGATTTTACACAAGCACTTCACAGATGTTTATACAATAAATTATTTTCAGAACTATTCACACTAATTTGCTACATGACTAAAGGTCATTCATCAGCTAATCAAAAGCAGAGGACTACTTTTCATTAACTTCATTATTGAGTTTTATACACTGTGGACCCGAAGACAAAACAGATATGTGTTCCTGAATCTATAATGAATTTATGAGGATTTCAGAGGATTTTCAAAATGTGCATAGTATTCACACCTCATTGGTTGGATAATTTGATTGGCATTTACATATTTTATAAAAAAGGTGTGGCAGTGGCAGTTGAAACACATGGTAAGAAAGCATGTCAAGATCTGGCATTCATACTAAAAATGAAAACTGCATGTGTTAGTCCTTTTCTGTTTGCTTCCCACAGGTTTAAATGTTTTTATCAGAAATGCAGTATGTAGTGTGAATGGAAGTGTTAAGTCATGCTGTGTACAGTACTGCTGCATGTGATATCATGGGGTAGTTATGTGGCTTAGTTGTGTCCACGCTGTTTGCTACATGTCAAAAATATATTATTAGAAGAGGCTATTCAGCATTGCAATTGATGCATTGTGTTGCAGAGCTGATGTAATGAAAGTGAATCTAAGCGAATCTGATATGCAGATCGTTTTGCTGACTAAATCAAATACATTTATTTTCTCCTTGAGTCACTTATGAAAAAGGACACGTGGCTTTAGCAGGCAAACCAAGTTAAAAAACTATAAGATCATATTATAAATTCTCTTTTTTTTACAGTAACAGTGTGCCGTGCATTCTAAGTGATTGATGCCATTTTAATTGACTTTGCAGTGTAACAAAGCATGCTGGATTTCTCAGCATACCTAAACATATTCTACATTGCATCTTGTTTCAGATCCCACTCCCTCTACAAAATATTTTCATACACCAAGCACTGACCAGTTATTCATGCCACTGAATCTAAGTAGTTACTTCACAGGTCAAATGAAGATTTAGGTGTTAGTTATAGTTAAGATTGTTTAAGATTTCTCTAGGTATTTCCATTCAGAAGAATTAAAGTTTTACTTATATTCGTAGCTGTTTATAGGTATATAGGTAAGTGCTAGGCAATCAGTCTGCAGACCAAAGCAAGCCTAGCAAAAAAAAAAAATATTCAAAAGCTCCCTCTAACTTCAAGGAGGGCAAGACAAGCTGGAGCTGGACCAAAGGGAGAATTTGAGCTGCTGATCAAATTATCTAGGTTGACTTTGAAGGGTGCTACTGTGCTTGACATGTAGTAGAAGTTTCTTCCAGAGTTGAGGAATATGTTGTGATATGAATCTATCATGCCAATATGTATTACTCATCTGATGATAAAGGTTTAATTCTTTTAACCAAGTATTTGAGATACCTTTAGTTCTGCAAGGAATGCAAGGTCAAATAAGGCTGAAACTTTCATGGCTCAACAGTCAAGTTACAGATCTTGATATAGGACTCTGTAAGACACTGAGTATTAAGAAAAGGCTGACAGTCTCTCCTGATAAAAAGATTTTTGAGGCCATTAATCCTTTTAGTTATGAATCTCTGAGGTCTCTCAAGTTGCATGATATGTTTAGACAAATACATATTAAAAGATGCATTATAGTCAATAATGGGTTTGGCAAGATACAAGTAAAGAGCATTAAGATAAAAGGCTTTCCAAACAACTGTGAAGATATCATGGTCAAATGATAAGGAATTATCAACAGGAGAGCTCAGATCATTTACATCGGTGTCTGATTTGAGGGGCGCATCACCTATATGGTAAGTGAAACAATTTTGTTAACCAGAATCAGCTATGCTACATTTTTCACATTTAATTTGAGAACGTTTGTCTTGCATCAGTTGTTAACATGACCTAACCCATATTGGAAAAATTGTGAGCCAGTTGAACCTAGAATAATGACACCCAGTTTACACTCATCTGTAAACTTAGTTAACAAGTTAACTTAGTTAAGAGTACTGGCCTGATGGCCTGATAAATAAATGTCAAATAGGAGAGGGCCCAAACATGAGTCCTATGGTTCTCCACTGGTAACATTTTTGTATTCAGACATGGCAACTGTGACTCTAACTAGATAGGTACTGTCAGACAACCAGTTAGCTATCCACCACCCAAGTAAGGATTTGTATTCAGATTTACAAATCTATCAAAAATGCCTGCATGGGGAATGGTGTCAAAGGCCTTGGCCAGGTCTAGATATGCCATAATCACTGCATAACCACTATCCAGTATCCACTGCTTTGGTTACTTTTTCAAAGAAATTGATGATTTTGAAGAGACATGACCTTCCTTCGACAAAGCCAAATTAATGGGGGCCTACGGTTAAGAGAGTTTCAATGTCCAAATTGATGATGTCTGAAATGATGTGCTCCATAGCATTACATATGAGGCTAGTGAGACTAATGGGTCTATAGATACTGGGGTCCATGGTTGGGCCTTCCTTGCATAATGGCATTACAATGGCTGTTTGCTAAACTTCAGGAATGTAACCAGTGGAGAAACTTAAATTAAAGATGTTAAGTAGCGTGTTCAGAAAGGCCATATTTCACACTGATAATCAAGCAACCTTGTATACCCCCACACCAACTGATGTGGTGAGATGCTCCCCCACACCATTACTGCTAATTATATCTACATGCTCTGTGCTTGCAACATTACAGGGAAAGGGGAAATATCTAGTTTACTGATGATTCTTCACTCTGGGAAAAAGTAGGCACGTCACACATTAGTGACCCTAGACATGAATGCCATTCACTGGTATTTTGTCAACAAGTCTGACGTCTCTCATTTATTTATTATATTTATTTAAATTTGTGTACCAAGGTAGAACACTGATCAAGCAATGACCACTTATAGGCTCAATCTGGTCTCATTAACACTTGATATCTTTAGAAACATGTACTTGATGTATGAGAGATATTTGGGCCTTATGTACTTATAACAAGTATGGTGCATAAGACATTTTTGAGCCACATGTACTTTTGAATCCTCATTGAAACTTGATATGTTTTAAATCAAATATTTGGTACATGCAAGCTTTTTGTGCCAACTATACTTACAAGCTCACCTTAACACGATGCCTTTTGAATCCTGATTGGTACACGAGAGATTTTTGTGCCAAATATGAGTCTTCATTGAAACTTGCTATCTTTTTAATCACATGTTTAGTGCATGTGCAATGTTTGTGCCATATATACCTATGTTCCCTCATTAGCACATCTGGTGCTCTCATACCAATGCACTATAGCGGCATACACTATAACACTTTGCCAGCTTTTTGTGATATACCTAGTTGATAGCAAAGGAATGTGAGTATGTCTCATGGCATGATTACACTTGAAAATATTAACATCTCTGTTCATAGGACACTTTGTCATGAGAATAGTACCATCTTCTTATTGTCCAGGTTGTAAAGAACAGAAATAATTCATGGGTATCTGCATATTTCTTTTACATGGCTTAAATATCATAGTTGCAGAAAGCTTCATGCCATAATGCACACTTAGGGATAAGTTGAAGAATCTATCACCCTAAATAGCAGAGACAATACAGTCTTGATGAGCATTGACTTTTTCTCCTTATGTAATATCTGCTAGGAGACTCTCAAATAAATTAACCACCCAACCAGCATTCCTTGGACACAGGAGCAGTGCAAGCATGAATGGAAGGATGTCACTAAGTTGGGATTTGGGGACTGGCATAATCATTAAGGTGTTTACTTCAGAGATGCAGAGTACAGGATTTGAGTCTCAGCTTTGAGGGAAATCAGCTAGACTTAAATTTGCCCTAAAGGGCAGATAGCCTAATACTCTTACTTATGAACCTATGAACAGATAGACTATATGAGACACTCTTTCAACAAGTTAGATATCACTCCCATCCCATCTACAGCTATCACACAAACACAGATACGGTTTATAATGATATGTGTACTATGTTACATGTATGTATTTGCCTCAAAAAGCTCTGTAAATGTACATGCCATTGACAAACTTCCATGAAAATGCTGGCAACTCAACAGCACAGAACAAGGGTTGTTGTTGTTGTGTCTTTCTGCTTTTCCCGGTTAGGGGCTGCCACAGCAGAACTCCGGTCCGCTAATGATTGGCAGTAGATTTTTACGTGCCAAGTTGCCGGCCCTGACGCACAACCTTCAATGAAGGTATGCCCATTCACGCATGTCTCCACACAGAAGATGCTCTAGCTGAGAATCGAACAGGACAACGTCTTACTATGAGGCAGCAACGCTACTGCAGTACCACCACAGAACAAGGGTATCTATTGTAAATCTATTGTTAAAAAGACAATGTGTAATTAACCCCCCCAACACATACACACACAAACAAGCACATTATAAGATAGCATGGCAAGTTCCATTCTAGCATGTGGCAAAAATATTATGTAAATAATATCATATATAATACTGCAATATGATATATTAAAAATGATGTAAACAATGTTGCATTGCTCCTTAATGAAGACACAGGCATGACTCCATATTAGGTAGACAGGTTCTATTAAACTGTGCTGGTAATGAGCAATTTTTTGATTAATGTATAAAAAAGATGGTTATGACCTTAGAGATCAGAGAAGTTGTTTTTTTTTAATGCAGGAATACTTTTGTGCCTAGAACGGTGTTCTGGGAGGTATGCTGTGGAAGACAGGAGACAACATGAAGTGCAAGGCAGTCTGGAGATATTCTACTGAGAATCCACCAGGAGTAAGCAGTTTGAAGTGGTATGAGAAACTGCAGAATTTGTGTGTTATTTTTAACCCTACCGTATAGAAGATTTATCACCATTGAACTTGTATTTTGCTTTTTGCTTTCAGTAAGTCTTTTGCCTTCTTTTCATACCATACTAGACATGGAAAGGCATGAACATCAGGATTATGATAATGTTAAAATGCACTGCTAACATGAGTTGGTGTTACTTTCTATGGCAAAAGCTCAAAGTTTCATAATGGTCATTTTCACCCAATAATGTCTCAATTATGTGATTTAGAGTATGTACTTAAATGATGGTTAGAGCCTGGGCATCAAAATATTAAAAGTAAAATGATAAGGAAGTTCAGCTATTGATAAATTTAAAAGGGCATTGCCTGCTACTTTAAGAAAGTGAGTATTTCAAACTGACAGGACACTGAATTAATTTTTTACTTGTAAATAGATAATGAAATTATGTTTTAAACTGAACAGTTTAAACCAATGGTAAAGCCTCTATGCAATTCTGGTAATAAAATAAATACATCAGCTGTAGATACACTTTGTTTTAAATGAGGGAAAGGAAGTCACATAGCAAGATTTTTTACTATCATTACTAGCCCTGTTCTTACCTGTGAAATATGTAACCAGTAAAAAGCATACATCTAAAGAAATTGAGACTATGGTATGTGACAAACTGTGTGCAAGAAGAGATGAGACAGCTTTCTGCTACCATGCTACTGCAAAACTAATTAAGTGTAATGTATTAATTGAAGGCAGGCAAATGCAAACACAGCTGGATTATGGTCAAATATCATCCCAGCCAGAATGATGAACTCGGGTCACCCTGGTTATGACAAGATTTACATAGCTTGGGGTCTTGGTGACAGGTGAGGGTAAAGGGACTGAGAGATGGGCTAGTAGGTGTTGCTCCAGGCCATGGTGGTAAAACAGGATCTGAGTTATAGTATGAAGGTCTAACTTTACTACTCTGTCTACATCCCAAGCCACAATCAGGGTTTTTTTATGTTTAGGTTTGAGCAGTGATTGAAAGGATGAAATTGCAGATATAAACTGCAGAAATGAGGCTCTGTCATACAGCTGCAGGGCCTGTTTCCCATGACAGATTAAAAAGCTTAGCAATCAAAGAGGATGTCAGCACACAGCCACTGGTCATCTAGATCAAGAGTAGTTAGTGCAGTGATTTGGGTACCCAGTAAGGGTGCCCCCGTTGCCTTCCACAGGAGGTATACCAGGTGTAGTCCATTGCAAATTACTCTGCGGCAGACCCCGGACTTGCTGGAAAGATTATACCTCTCAGTTGGCCTGAAAAAAAACTTCTGAATTCCGAGTCTATATCACTTTTAATCGAATGTTTATTTTGTTGAATGCCTAATGTTCAAACTGTATTTGTCGATATAATTATTAATTGAAGTATCTAAACATCAAAGGTAATCTTGTTAAAACGTTTTAGTTGGTCATCCAAGAATGCTAGGTCTGTGTCAATATATACATTGCAGGATTCATGGTAGAAACTCCCACCTAAAGCCCACCCACCATTCAACAACTGAGGAAAAGAAAGTCATATTCATACTGATGCCAGCATGAATATTAATTCTATGTTCTTTGTTTACCCTTTTCATCAATGCAATGTTATCTCGGAGTTGGTATATTTAATTTGTGGGGGGCATGGGGGGCATCCCACATGGAGGGTGCAGGGGGGCTTGCCCCCCTGAAAAAACAAAGAAAAAAAGGCCAGTGCATGTTTTAAATTCAGGTAATGCCTGTTTTACTTGTTTATTTTTTAGAGTATGCCCACTTTTGTGGAGATTGGCTTGCTAGGTTCTTTACTTACAGAAAGTGTTTTTTGTAATGTAATTTATTTTTGTAGTGTGGTTTGTACATTAAAGTTGTAAATAATTTTGTTATATTAGTGTTTAGACAAGTTTTGGATGGTGCTGTGGACATTTGTTGTTTAAAGTTTGTTTATGGTGTTGTAATGTACGGTGTTGACCAATAAAAATGATTCAGTAACTGTATATTCGATGTTTAGGTACTTTGATTAATAGTAACATAGATGATTAAGGTTCGATCATTAGGTATTCGATGTAATAATCATTCGATTAAGTGATATAGACCCCTGAATCCCACAGGATGAACAGAATACTGTTGCTAGGCATAGAGAAGTGTGCTCTGATTTGCTCAGCTTGCTATCTTTAAAACCATCACCAAAATAATCATTTTTGAAAATAAATGGCTAGATGTATGGATGACCACTACTTCGCTGTTAGTGCTGACAATTAGTGGAATGCATCTCTCACAGTACCTAATATACTGTTTAGCAAGGAATGAGCTAATGAGGAAATGTAGTATTGAGCGAGATTGGTTATGGATAGGCTGGGGTTTGTATACCTAGCAAACCTCTTCTTCTTCTCCTTGTGGCTTCTCCCATTATATGTCACCACAGTGGAAAAAGGTCTGCAGAACAATTGGCATTGGAGTTTTACAGTGTTGAGTTGCCAGCCTGGAGCCCAACCATCAAAAGAAGGCATACACATGCACACACTCACACTTACAGCCAGTTTAGAGTGTCCAATCAACCACCAGCTTGTCTTTGGGATGTGGGAGAAACCAGAGCACCTAGAGGAAACCCACGTGACCACACTGAGGACATGCAGACTCCGCACAGAAGACACCCCGGCCGAGAATCGAACCAGAGAACCTCTTGCTGTGAGGCAACAACGTTAACATCACTTGGTAATTGGGCAGTCTGTAATAACTGTAGGTGTACACAGAACTGAGACATTTACTCACTAGACAGAAAAAACAAGACAGAATCCCAATTCCCTATTGCAGTTCATCACACATTACCTGGGTGCTCACTACGAGAGTCTAAACATGTAGTAAGAGCAGTGGGGAAAAAAGTATAAGACATTAGGATAAATTAAAATGGTAAACAGAACAAGTGGAAGCATTAAGAGCAAAAGGCATGTCTATATCAAAGAAAAATCATCTGTGGATATCTTCAGAATGTTAGGCACAATTCATGTCATTATGTCCCTCTGTTGTTATCACAGTATAGCACAACTGAACTTTTTTTAAAATCATAACATTCATCTAAATTATTTTTCAGCTAAAATAAGGGTCCTATAAGTCCCCAGCAAGCCATTAAAAATGTTTAACTCAATACTAAAATTATAATTAGGCAGGAGAGAGAGACAGCTGTAGAAAATCACATACCTCACATTAACATGAACAGTATGACTTATGAAGGAAGGTGAAGTTAAAGTCAGTTTGAGAAATGCAGTCTCAGCAGTCATGCACTTCCAGCTTATACCATACACAGACTTGTTCTCAGAAGAAAAATGCAGACAATAGTTACTTGATAATGCAGGATACACACAGCTCTGAAAGATAATGTGTAGAGGTGACAACAAGGCTCTAGAAAATGTTTCAAT